>NC_091235.1:8033422-8045922 GCF_040958095.1 Procambarus clarkii
GTTGCCTAATACATTTCGCCAGAGTATTATAACTTGTCGGAGGCGCACGCGCGTGTGTGCGTACCAACACGCAACAGTACCTTACACCACACACATACACACACGTGTGCTGACAAAAGGAGTTTCCATTGTAAATGGAAGGTGTAGGATCCTGGTGGATGCTTTTAAACCCGATTGTACCTTTGTCGGGATCCTTAACTGTAGCCTCTCTTTAACTCAACAGTAAAATGAGTACATGGTTGTAAAAACGATTCTTCGCAGGGTCGTATTCCAGGGAACATAGGATTAAGGACTTGCCCGAAACGCTACGCGTACTGGTGACTGTACAAGAATGTAACAACTGTTGTGTGTGTGTGTGTGTGTGTGTGTGTGTGTGTGTGTGTGTGTGTGTGTGTGTATGTGTATATATATATATATATATATATATATATATATATATATATATATATATATATATATATAAATAAATAATGTATGTGTGTGTGTGTGTGTGTGCAAAAAAGTTTTTTTTTATAAAACTTTGAAAATGTTAAGTGTAATAATAAATGCAGTATACAGTGGTGTGTGGTCATGAACCTTGTGTATCAGGTTGAAGGTTCCACGGGCAGTATTACACGCGGGGTGGACCCGGGGGAGAGGCAGCACAGGTACATGGTACCATAAGGACTTACAGGCACAGTGTGTAAGATTGTATTATTGTTCACAAGACTGAAGCAACAAGAGGAGACACCACATGTGAAGGGCTTGCAATATTAATACAGCTGGAGGTTTATATTATTGTAATCATTCACGTGATTAGAAATTAGTTACATAATGTTGACTTATTACGAGCGAGTAATATGTATACTGTATACATTTTCTGTCTTGTGAGCCACTTGTAGTGTTTAGAACAAATATATATATTTTGTAGATAATTACACTATGTAACGTTATGTGTGCCTGGGGGGGGGGGAAGTGTTATTTCGCAATTTCCTATGACTCCAAAGTATAGAAAAAGTCGTTATTCTCCTCGAACTTTTCTTTGACCTGTGCCTCAGACAGCTCAGAGGGAGACGTCTTGGAGGCACTTGATGTCTGCCGACTCATTATCTAGAGCTATGACACATTGTTTCGTAGGTGAAGGTCCCTTCAGGTGCCTTCAAGAACTCTCTTCCCCCTAAACTGTCTAAGGCAAAGGTCAAAAAAAAAGTTTGAGGGGAATAATATCCATTTATGTACTTTAGAGGCCTAAGGAATGTATATACTTTTATATAAGCAAGTAATTATCAAACAAATGCACAAAGGAGACTTTGTAGCACCATCACAGTTGAAGGATATTCAGAAGGCGCTATATATCACTCAGAAGGACAGTTCCAGAACAAAAGCGCATAAGATGAGTGATATCAAATGTATCTGTTTCACTGTACTTTTATATAAATAAAATATTATTATTATTATTATTATTATTATTATTATTATTGTTTGTTGTGCATCTTTACGATGATACATTATTTATAATAATCTTTGTGGTAGCTTTTATTAACTCGTTTATCACATTACACCGTTCCCACTTTCATGGGGCGAGGTGGTATCACCTTTTATAAAAGGTCAGTGTAAACGTTGGTTATAAATATCACTTCATCAATCGGTTACAGATTGATTGATGAAGATTAAGTCACTCCAAGAGGTAGCACGGGCATGAATAACCCGTAAGTGGTAGATTTGTTTGGAGATAATGTGATCTTGGGTCGTGAAAACATATACTGTGATTGATTGATAAAGATTAAGCCACCCAAGAGGGCATGAATAGCCCGTAAGATATACTGTGTGCTGAGCTCACACTTAAATCGTCAGACCTTACTGTTGGTTACATCATTGGCTGTGTATATAAACACCTTCCACCACACTCCACCACACGGGGGACATCTCCCGTCACGCAGGGTGCAGTCACACCTCCACACATCTCCAGTATCAGCTCTTGATACTGGTAATGGCTCAAAAGGGCCACCACTTACGGGCTATTCATGCCCGTGCCACCTTTTGGGTGGCTTAATCTTCATCAATCAATCAATCACTCCAGCAGTCATCCACCACAGCAACCCGCCGTGTGCTAACACCACCACGATTACCCAAACACTGATGTATGCACTTAAGAAACCTGTACATTTGTTCTCAGTTTGCATTTATGAAATAGTTTACGAGGGTGCGTATAACAATAATATACCCATGTCGGGAACAACCTGGCAATGTTTGCAACACACAATACTTAGTGTTTTAAGTACACACTAAGTCGCCATACTTGAGAAAAAGGTAGACAGGGTTCGCAAGTGGACACACATCCTTCATAAATCTAGGCAGGTGTATTGATATAGTTACATCTACCAGCTGGTGCTTCTCATCCTGATTGGTGAAGATTAAGCCACCCAAGAGGTGGCACGGGCATGAATAGCCCGTAATTCTCATCCTTGTTGTTATAGATTCAGCTACTCGGAACAAGTTCCAAATAGCACGGGCTATGGTGAGCCCGTAGTGGACTTAACTGGCACAGGAGCGGTGGATGTCTCATCCTGATTGATGATTGATGAAGATTAAGCCACCCAAAAGGTGGCACGGGCATGAATAGCCCGTAAGTGGTGGCCCTTTTGAGCCATTACCAGTATCAAGAGCTACTCGGAACAAGTTCCAAATAGCACGGGCTATGGTGAGCCCGTAGTGGACTTAACTGGCACAGGAGCGGTGGATGTCTCATCCTGATTGATGATTGATGAAGATTAAGCCACCCAAAAGGTGGCACGGGCATGAATAGCCCGTAAGTGGTGGCCCTTTTGAGCCATTACCAGTATCAAGAGCTGATACTGGAGATCTGTGGAGGTGCGACTGCACCCTGCGTGACGGGAGATGTCTCCCGTGTGTCTCATCCTTGCCCCGTAGCGCATATATATATCCTGTGTGTAGGTCCGGCTGTCCCCGTTGCTCACGTAATGCCTCTGCAAGCCGTCCTCTTACTACATCGCCCTTTAACCTATAAATCCACTAAGGTCAGAAACTGAGGTACTAACTCATAGCGGCTGGCAAAATTGTCGTGGTGTTCCGTTTTCTATTCGTGGGTCTTCGGTTAGGTTAAGTTTGGACAATTTAGCACATTTGTTTACCGATGTGAATGGTTGAGAGGATGAGCTGCTCTCTGTTCTCCAAGCAGCACACACAATTCAATATACACGTACAGTATTTAATTTTTTTTTAAAGATGGCGTCTTGCATGCTGTATTGCTGAAATTTTGTGCTACAGTTCTTTTGTGAAATTTAATGTTGTGGTGGAGGCAGACTCCATACACAGTTTCAAATGTAGATATGATAGAGCCCAATTGGCGCAGGAATCTGTACACCAGTTGATTGACAGTTGAGAGGCGGGACCAAAGAGCCAGAGCTCAACCCCCGCAAACACAACTAGGCGAGTACGTAGTCTCCCCTGATACAGCAGCTGCTGTTAATTATTTACTGAACTTTTGTGCAAAATTTTCAGTGACAGCCATAGGCATTTCAACATTTATTTTGAATCTAAATATTTAAAAGTGTATAACAGAACTCTGTTCATGAAAAGTATTTACGGATAAAAAAGCTTCAAGTTTATACTGTATACAAAATGTACCTAATAGCCCAAGTTGCCAAACAAGCCAAATTTTTCCTAAATATTATATTTTTCTTTATTTATTTATATGGAATGATACAGTTTTCCATTACATAATATATGATATAATGTAATGGAAATTACATTATCTATAATGTACATATATATATATATATATATATATATATATATATATATATATATATATATATATATATATATATATTATTTGTATACTATCATATAAATTTGATCAAACCCAACTTACCTAACCAGGTTAGCAATTCATGATTGTAATATAATAATGTTGATTGGAATTAATTAATTTGGAAAGAAATATCTGAAAATATCGAAAATCATTCGGCTTGTTAGGCAAGTTGGGTCATGTATACTAGGCCAAGTAGCACAGTGATATTAATTATTTTAAAATATTTCTATGCAAAATTGGCATATTCCAGTTAATATGATTAAAGTGGAATAACTGTGTTATTTAAGAAACACGTACATACCTAATTGTGCTTGCGGGGGTTGAGCTCTGGCTCTTTGGTTCCGCCTCTCAACTGTCAATCAACTAAAGTATGTATGTATCTTCAACAAGTGATTGTATGAGAGGCAAGACACATGTTTTGAGGCATCATAAGGGTGTCATTATCTCAATAATCAACTATCTTATCACATGCCATAACATAAAGATACAGGACAGTATGGGAATTACCTCTCTTGCACCATTGCCATCGAATACAGTCTCTATCGAAAATTCACAATTAGTATTTACTAGTCAAAGCCTCATGACTTTGATTTCGACAAAGCCTCATTATCGTATGCGTTGGAATACGTGCGCTGCGATGCACGCGCATGCATGATGTGTGTAAGCCTATGTATTGTTGGGAGGGACTGGTGTACGTCCCGAGAGGCACGTAATCAATTGATACTATTCATGGCCGGCCGCGGTGTTGCGTAAGGCCAACAGAATCAGCGCACACATATGATTCCCCCAGCGTGTGTGGGGGCTTGTGATTATTCTGATCTTCTGCCTTGATTACTTGTAAGGCTCACCCCATGCCCCCATCAACGCCCACATACCCATATCAACGCCCACATACCCACATCAACGCCCACATACCCACATCAACGCCCACATACCCACATCAACGCCCACATACCCACATCAATGCCCACATACCCACATCAACGCCCACATACCCACATCAACGCCCACATACCCACATGCCCCCATCAATACCCACATGCCCACATCAACGCCCACATGACTGCCTCCCCTGCAAGTATTTCTACACGCTCTGTCCACCTCTACCCGCCCCTCCACCCCATCTACTGGTACACACTCCACCCCATACCTTGAAATTTCCCCCCAACCTCCCAACCCCCACCTACATCTGTTCACTCCCGTCTACCACTACACCCCCCTGTCCACTACCACTACACCCCCCTGTCCACTACCACTACACCCTCTTGTCCACTACCACCCACCCACCCCAAGCCTAAGTTAGTAAAACGTTTATAACTGGTGAGAACATTTACAAACTACTTTATAACTGTGCTATTTAAGCAACAATGTCAATAATCGTCCGTGTTACTAATATACACTAATACACACTAATATACACTAATATAATATACACTAATATACTAATATACCGTGCTAATATACACTATATGTCATTTTATACACTATATGTCATTTTACAAGGTTACATTTTGTATATACATCGCATATTTGTTCATATTTATTATTTGTTTTGAAAATTTGTTGCTTAAAAAAGTATCATCCCTCAAAGAAAGAGACCTTTTTAACTCGTGCTTTCAAAGTAATATCTTGAATAATTTGTTGGTACATCATATTTGTGTCCATAAGGAGTCCTGGTTAGATATATGACGTATAAAAAGTGTTGTTTTTAACACTTGTGGGTCTATAAGCGTCCTGCTCCACTATGGCGCAAAATTTTGTCGGTAAGCCACAGAGATCCTAATATTTAGAGTGGGTTTAGCTGCGCCAAATATTTACTTGGCTAGCCTCCCTTAGGCGCCATATTGAAATTCCTACCGTACAGCTGGCTCTAATAGTGTGAAAAAATAGGGCCTAAAATGATAGCTGTTATAGTAACCATTTGGTCGAACCTAAAGTTTCTTAGGCCTAGTATATATATACTAAATTAGACCTTAGCGTATATTTGGCCTAAATTGCTTATTATAGTCCATGAACAGGTTAGAATTTGTAATTACGTTTCCGTTTTTAGCATGTCTTTTGAGCTTTTCCAATAATACATAATAATTACATTTTGGGGTACAATAGTCCATTTTTGTACTTAACCAAATAGTTAACCATTTAATAATTAACGTTACTTCCCACCTTGGGGTAAAGTAAAGTCCGAAACGCTATGCGTGTTAGTGGCTTTATAAGAATAAAAACATCAGTGCTACGTTCTCTCATAAACCCAATGTACCTTTTTGTATATATATTTAAATAAATAAATACAAGTTGGGGGGGGGGGGGTTTCCAAGACTACAGAAAACGGGACAAGTTCTCTGAGTACACTGGAGAGGGAAGACTTGTATATTCTTAGACACATCCCGCACTCTTTGAAAATGTGTGATAACTTTTCGGTCCGTCTTGGCCAGTTACTAAGTCGTGTAAGGAAAAAGCGACAGAAAAGGTCAATATATAATGAAAGAATAATGGTCTAAGACAAACCGAAACTTCGTTACTTTCCTTTATTTTCAGATTTACCTGAATTTACCCGAGGGTCACCATATATCTAGTGGCCTCGATGAGGGATAGGAAGCCGGTGGCTTTTCAAGGTTCAAGAGAGAGGAGAATGGGGTGGTCAGGCCGTGAGGGAATTATTAGGGGAAAGCATCAAACCATTACGACTATATAGCACTGGGATAAGAATTATAAGGGTCAGGATAAGAATTTGGGATGGGACGGGGGGAAAGGAATGGTGCCCAACCACTTATCGGGGATTGAACACCGACCTGCATGAAGCGAGACCGTCGCTCCACCGTCCAGCCCAAGTGGTTAGGTTGATCAGGCCGTGAACACGCACACCTCACCCACCAAGCTTAGAACCTTTCCAAGCAAATATAAGGAATATTGTCGGAACAAATTAGTCTCGAAATATTTGCCATTGTCGGGGACTGGAAACTCGTTAGGCTTATCGAGGCCCCCCCTCCCCTCCCTAGACCAGCTACTGACCTTCCTCAAGGTGCAACCAACAACAGTTTCCTAACTCTCTGGTACCTATTTACTGCTAGATGAACAGAGACGTTAGGCGAAAGGAAACATGCCCAATCGTTTCTGTCCTAACCTAGTTTGAAGGTGGATTCCTCGAACGTGGGGCCCGGCTTCCATCCCCGGGCAGGGCTAAAAGGTAATATAGACTTGCCGGCAACGTCCAGCTAGCAACAGCTTCATTGATCAGCCTCTCACAAGGGAAGCTTCAAGCTAGGACGCAAAAATCGAAAATATCTCGAATCCAGCCAGAGGTAAATTACAGGTACAAAATGACGATTCAGTAAGAGTTGTGGGAGGCGATAGTGATCATAGTGGTGGTCTGTGATAGTGAGTAGGTATGATACTTGGGTCACGTCCGGGGGTACCATTCGCCGTAATTGGTCAATGATAGTGAAGGTCGGTGGTTAGAGTCGGTTGATTAGTGATAGTTTGGTCAGATGTAGGTCGACAGTGTATGGTGTTGGTGGTGGCGATTATGGCGGGTATTTGTGGTGTCACCAGTGACGGTGGTGGCATGGCGAGCCTCCAAGTGGTGGACGTGTCATGGTTGGTGTCTGGGCTAGGGGGACGGTGCTAGGGGACGGCGCTAGGGGGACGGCGCTAGGGGGACGGCGCTAGGGGACGGCGCTAGGGGACGGCGCTAGGGGACGGCGCTAGGGGACGGCACTAGGGGACGGCGCTAGGGGACGGCGCTAGGGGACGGCGCTAGGGGACGGCGCTAGGGGACGGCGCTAGGGGACGGCGCTAGGGGACGGCGCTAGGGGACGGCGCTAGGGGACGGCGCTAGGGGACGGCGCTAGGGGACAGCACTAGGGGATGGGGCAAGCTCAACAAACCACTATGGAAGACGGAAAACATGAGACGTCTTTCCACCCTAGGGCAATAAACTCATGGAATCGCCTAGTACATCTTCTGTGGACAGGCGATTCCATCTCAAAATCCAACTGGAAAACATCAGAAATAATGGGATGACCTTCGACATGATGCCATCTTCCTGTCCCCGTCGAGGTCACTGGAAGAAGACCTCAAGTCAATTCAGAATGGGAGAGTGAATGCCGGAGACTTGCATGGGAGGGTGTCCCTACCCCTGCTCCATGCCCCAGGCCGGGTGGGAGGAGATGAAGGCATGCACCTAGTGAGAGGCTGGCTTACTGCCAGTCGCCATCATTACCGCTGAATCAGTTACATCAGGGTCGTGTACGGCATCTCTCTCCCCGGCTGACATGGCTTCACGCATGGGTGTTCACACTCGGCAAGTTTACACCGAGCATTATGACCACATAGTAATGCAAGGCTGCTGCTGTCTTCTGCGAGGCTACTTGCTAGTATAAGGTTACGTGGCAGTACAAGACTACGTGATGGGGCAGAGAGACCTTGGGCCAGATTCACAAAAGCACTTACGTAAGCACTTGCGAACCTGTACATTTTTTCTTAATCTTTGGCGGCTTTGTTTCCAATTATTAAACAGTTAATGAGCTCCGAAGCACCAGGAGGCTGTTTATAACAATAACAACAGTTGACTGGGAAGTTTTCATGCTTGTAAACTGTTTAATAAATGTAACCAAAACCGTCAAAGATTGAGGAAAGATGTACACGTTCGTAAGTGATTGCGTAAGTGCTTCGTGAATCTGGCCCCTTGTTGTTAGTGATACATTGCTATATAATACTGGTCATAATATCTGATACTGGGATAGCCATAGTTAGTGTTGATTTTGATGTTGCTACGACTAAGGATGTGGGAATAGATTTAGTGAACTAGAGGTACACACACACATTCTTTCACTTAGAGAGAGAGACCGAGCTTGCACAATAAATACGTGTTACTACACAGTTCAGATCACCCGTGAATTCTACTTTGCTGACCAAGACAAATTTATCAGTAGTTTACTGTTTTAAGAGTATCGTACTACAACCTGAGTTAATAAATGCTAAGGAAGTGTATAGTTTTCTTAAGCAATGGGGGATAATAATAGACGAGATGCTAGGCAGGCGGCCCTGGCACGGCAGGGTTAGCTAGGGGGTCCAACTAACATATATATATATATATATCTAACATGCAACAATGATCACAAAAACACTGATCCAAGTATGCAGAATAACCACATGTGAAAAATAGAGAATGCTTAACGCGTTTTCGGCTAATTCGCCTTCATCAGAGCAAAGTAGAATGAAGATGAAGATTTTCATTCTACTTTGCTCTGATGAAGGCGAATTAGGCCAAAACGCGTTAAGCATTCTCTATTTTTTACATGTGGTTATTCTGCATATCTAACATATATCTCCAGTGTGTTTATTTAGTTATATTTCAGAGTGGTTTTTCTATTACTGCCTATGTATCTTACTGATAAAACTTCCCGGCTTGGTGCCTTCTTTTGATACTGATACAACAGCAAGTATTATAACCCTGGATATAAATAAAACCGAAAGTAATTTTTCTGTACAGTGTATATACACCGAGAAGCAGAATACACCTATTGGTGTATATATCCTTTCTTCAGTGTCCCGAAGTATATCATACACCGTCATTGTTAGCTCCTTCCCTCCTGCTCTATTTGATTACCTGATCCTTTGCTATTTTCATCTTAATGTTACTAGGTTTGGGAATTTAATATTGAATTTGGTTTACTGATTTGCTAATAGGACAATACAATCCATCACTTGTCTGCCTGGTGTTGTGTGGTGATGAGGCGAGCCCTGGAGCCATCACTCCATCTCTCTCCTTTGTGTCTTCGAAGCCTCGTCACCAAATGTATCAACTTCTGCAAGTTTCCTATCTTCTTCATTTGTGAGGTTTCCTATTTCCAGTTCTTTCTCATATTCGTTGATTTTTTATTAGATTATATTTTATTTTCATGCTGTGTGCTATAGTTGTTGGTCTACCTGTAATGTCTATGGTGGTTCTCTTGTTGACAAACTCGTCTCTTGGTTTATCGTTTTCTGCCTTGGGGTTGAAGCTCACTGTCATCGCTATCTTCAGTTCGTCTCTTGTTATCACTATATCTTCCATGGTGTAGTCTCTAGCCATCGGTAACCCTTTTGTTTCTTAGAATGTGTCTCTTAATTATTGTTACTATTCCTCTCAAACTTTTCAGCCTTCTGTGTAATACTTTAGCCATATGTAGACGATGAGTCACAATAACGAGGCTGAAGATATGAAGACTAAACAACACACCAGAAGTTGAGAAGACGACGACGTTTCGGTCCGTTATGGACCATTATCAAGCCGATTTCGGTCCGTTCTTTACCATTATCACAATCGACTTGATAATGGTCCGGGACGGACCGAAACGTCGTCGTCTCCGCATCTACTGGTGTGTGGTTTAGTCTTCACTGTAGCCATTATCGCAACAGAGGTTCTAGTTTTGACTATTGCTATTATGCCTTGACTTCCTCTCGTTGGACCTTTCCTGTATAGCATATGATATTCGGATGATTGGTTTCGTTTAAACACCAGATATTTGGATTTTCTTGTGTATGAGTTGTAATGACGTGGGTCTGACGAGATGGCAGGGGCAGGGGAGCAGGTTATTGCTTGTGCTGGTTATAATTTGGGAAGGTTTTGATAACATGTGCGGTGTGAGTAAGGTAAATACGACGAGGTAGGGAGTGGGGAGTGAGTGGGTGGTGTTCATGAAAGAGGTTACGGGGCGGTGATGGATGGTTGGCAAGGGGTGTGTGTGTGTGTGTGCCAGGATGCGTGTGTGTATGTGTGTTTCATGCATACTTACATGAGTGGCGCACTTTGGGGAAGTGTGGTAGAGTTGTTGAAGGGGTGTTGGCAGGTGTGTGTGTTGGAGGGTTGAGTTGATGTGTGGGGGCGTGTGGCTAAGGGTGAAAGGGTTTAAGGTTGGCGCCAGTTACTGGTAATGACGGATATGCACTTTGCAAGTTCTTGAGAGACGAAGTCATGGACTTACCAATAGAAGACAGAAGAAATGTTATCGTGGAACACAGTTAACTAAAGTTTAGATGCCAGATATGGAAAACCAGTCGCCATAACAGCTTTCATTTGTACTTAGAATTATATTTAGAGCAGTGACGTTCTCCAAAGGAGTACTAAGGTCAGAAATAAAAGTTTCTAAAATTATACAAGAGTCTACATGAGTTTTCTTTAGCTCAATTGGTCAAAACAATGAACTGACAGATCAATGCGGTTAAGTTTTGCGAAGCGGGAGCTTTAATTTTAGGCGTTTTGTCTAGTATGTTTGACCTTGGTAGTCTTACACACACACACACACACACACACACACACACACACACACACACACACACACACACACACACACACACACACACACACACACACACACAACTTATATTGCACCACCCCTGAGATAATCTTTTGTGTTAAATGATTACAAATAATTTATTTGAAAATTCATAGATTAGTATACACTTACACACTCTCGCGCGCGCGCTCTCACTCACTCACTCACTCACCCGCTCGCGCGCGCGGGCAGCCGTACAAGGCTTCGGGTTTCCATTGACGAAAATAAATATAAATAAAATGTGGAGTGTATTTCCCAGTGAGCTACATTTGGCCTGCCCAACCTGTGACGTGTTCCTTCCCTGCCTCGCCTCGCTCACACACGTGTCCTACACCTGCCTCGCCTGGCTCACACACGTGTCCTACACCTGCCTCGCCTCGCTCACACACGTGTCCTACACCTGCCTCGCCTCGCTCACACACGTGTTCCTTCCCTGCCTCGCCTCGCTCACACACGTGTCCTACACCTGCCTCGCTCACACACGTGTCCTACACCTGCCTCGCTCACACACGTGTCCTACACCTGCCTCGCCTGGCTCACACATGTCCTACACCTGCCTGGCTCACACACGTGTCCTACACCTGCCTCGCTCACACACGTGTCCTACACCTGCCTCGCCTGGCTCACACACGTGTCCTACACTTGCCTGGCTCATGTGTCCTACACCTGCCTCGCTCACACGTGTCCTACACCTGCCTCGCCTGGCTCACACATGTCCTACACCTGCCTCGCCTGGCTCACACACGTGTCCTACACCTGCCTCGCTCACACACGTGTCCTACACCTGCCTCGCCTGGCTCACACATGTCCTACACCTACCTCGCTCATGTGTCCTACACCTGCCTCGCTCACACGTGTCCTACACCTGCCTCGCCTGGCTCACACATGTCCTACACCTGCCTGGCTCATGTGTCCTACACCTGCCTCGCTCACACATGTGTCCTACACCTGCCTCGCCTGGCTCACACATGTCCTACACCTGCCTGGCTCATGTGTCCTACACCTGCCTCGCTCACACACGTGTCCTACACCTGCCTCGCCTGGCTCACACATGTCCTACACCTGCCTGGCTCATGTGTCCTACACCTGCCTCGCTCACACACGTGTCCTACACCTGCCACGCCTACTAATAACAAAGGCGGCGGCTCATCATAACTGTGTATTACTTGTGTGTAAAGTTGGTGGAAGCATTATGACCGTAGTGGAGGACTGGAGAGGCACCTTGTGGCACTCTCTGAGGCACCGCCTCGGTGGGGGGGGGGGTACTTGGTATACATTGTTACTACACATATCTGTGAAGCCATCGTTATCACCTATGTCGCTCCTGTACGTTTGTGACCCCACTCACACACACACACACACACACACAA
>NC_091235.1:8050922-8060922 GCF_040958095.1 Procambarus clarkii
TGACGTTTTCTAAACATGGGCCTCAATAAGTTAGGTGAATGGGCTGCTTTGGTTCATAAGTTTCCGGTTAAGGGGAAACATTTTCTTTTTTTTACGGAGTGCTAGTCTGCGAAAACATGCTGGAAATACACGGTGGTGCCACGCCCAGAAATATACACCGCCCACGCCCAGTAATGTATGCCCGCCCAGGCCCAGAAATATACACCGCCCACGCCCAGTAATGTATGCCCGCCCACGCCCAGAAATATACACCGACCACGCGCAGTAATGTATGCCCGCCCACGCCCAGAAATATACACCACCCACGCCCAGAAATATACACCGCCCAGGCCCAGAAATATACACCGCCCACGCGCAGTAATGTATGCCCGCCCACGCCCAGAAATATACACCACCCACGCCCAGAAATATACACCGCCCAGGCCCAGAAATATACACCGCCCACGCCCAGTAATGTATGCCCGCCCAGGCCCAGAAATATACACCGCCCAGGCCCAGAAATATACACCGCCCAGGCCCAGAAATATACACCGCCCAGGCCCAGAAATATACACCACCCACGCCCAGAAATATACACCGCCCACGCCCAGTAATGTATGCCCGCCCACGCCTGCCTGCCTGCCTGGCGCTGCACTTCGCTACACACATGACCCCTCGTGTTTACAAACGATCCCTCGGAGAGACTGATTGATGCAAAGTTTGGCCGCTTATTTATAGCCTATCACACACACTGCCACGAGGCTTCAGCTCTCTGCTTCTGCCTCAGTGGTGGTGAATGTGCGCATGCGCAGTTACGGTGTCTTGACCGCTCTTGCCAACTTATATTCAGTTGTACCCTGCCTTTGATGATGTTGACAGGGTCAACGAAACGCATCTATTAGCGTCATGTAATAATAAAATTGTAAAAGGAACGCTGAAGCATTCAAATGGACGGTGATTTTTTTAAACTTAAGAAATATAGAGAAAATTCGTGCTAGAATCGTTAATCTCATCATTTCTATCAGTAACGGCCTGAAATATAAATTATATATATAGTTTACAGTTGTACATAGGCTTGGGTTGTACATAGGCATAGTCGACATACAGTTGTAAACTCTAGGACACCTTTAAGACTTGGGCCTCAACTGGGCCGATAGAGAACCATACCTTTGGCAACTCTGTACTATAACCACTCAGCCAGCGATTGCCTGTCTTAACTCAAGACCCGGGCTCCAATCTTGAGCTGAACAGAGACGGCTGAATATGTTTCCTTACACCTGATGCCGCTGTTCATCCAGCAATAAATAGTTACCTGAGGCCAGATTCACGAAGCAGTTACGCTAGCACTTACGAACCTGTACATCTTTTCTCAATCTTTGGCGGCTTTGTTTACAATTATTAAACAATGAGCTCGGAAGCACCAGGAGGCTGTTTATAACAATAACAACAGTTGATTGGGAAGTTTTCATGCATGTAAACTGTTTAATAAATGCAACCAAAGCCGTCAAAGATTGAGGAAAAATGTACACGTTCGTAAGAACTAGCGTAACTGCTTCGTGAATTCGGGTCCAGGAGTCTTGACAATTGTTGTGGGTTGCCTCCTGTGGGTCAGTTACTGGCCAAGGGCGACTTAGACGAGCCTAAACACAGGCTTCCTTATCCCCCCCTACACCGGGAAAACCCATTGTCAAATGATCAAATGCGGGCGTTTACTTTGACTCATGAGAGGTGCTGCTGCTGGAGGCCCTGCAGCAGACGTGACGTGCTGCTGCAGGAAGCCTCTCAGCAGACCTGACTGTTATTGAAAGTTTTGTGTAACATAAATAATTCGTCTTGAGAAGCGACAGGTACCAGGTGACGAGATATACCTGAATATGTCGTGCCCTCCTGGAAGACGCCTCAAGGCCTTCAGTAAGAAATGTAAGGAATTTCAGTAAGGAAACCCAAAGTATTTATATAAATCCAATATACTCAAGCGTAATTAACCGAGTATACTATCCTTTAATGATTATATCAGGGCAATTAAAAATATTTATTTACATTTGGACGTTGTCATCTGTTTTGGAATCCTCAAACATTGCAAAATATGAGACGTGTTCTTGTGTAAAGTTATTGTAATGTTTGACTTCTTAAAAATACCTGAGTTAGCCACCTTGGGAGCCGTATGCCCATTTTCTCTTTTGAGTTATTATTCAAATTCAAAATTCAAATGTTTATTCAGGTAAAGTACATACATACAAGGGGTGATACAAATATTGATGAATTTATAGATAGAGCTAGTACATACAATGCCTAAAGCCACTATTACGCAAAGCGTTTCGGGCAGGATTTAGAGAAAAGTCGTGTTAATATGTAGCGTCTCTGTATAGTACGTGGCGCCGTGTCTTGTGTGAGTGTTCCAACACAGTCAGGTGTAAACGCATTAGCATACACAGCGAGGTGTAAGACGACGATTCTTGTAACATCTACACAACTAAAACTACATTTTGTGTGACCGTTTGTGTGAACTACATTTCTCTTGACAGTTGGCGCCAATACCTCGGTATAAGGCAGGTGTTACTGACGCCAGTTCCCAACAGTTGCGGCCCTAGACGGGTTTCATTCTTACGGCTCAGACAACATAACCATTAGATCATTATGCTTAGCTAACGTCCGCTAATTACCATATTATTATTGATATATTAAGAGTATACCATTTGGTTTTATAATTTGTGCAGACCAGCTTATATAAAGTCAGTAGGTGTATTATGAGGGGTAATTCTGAGTGCCGAGGCTTCAACATTAAGACAAGTAAGGAGGAAGTGAGAGACTTGGAAGGAAGGAGGGGGTGAGGTGGGGTGGGGGGAGGGGTATAGTCATCTGTTTGTTGATTTAGCCTAAGTTCAGACTTGTGTTTGACGTGAAGGCATATTAAGTGGACGAGAATGATTTTGGCCTCAGACTTCGCACTAGTCACAAGATGCAGGGCTGGTAGTATGCTTCCTGGTTGCATTTTTATACTGCCAAAAGTTATCAGTTTTTTTTGGAAAATGCATTTTCTTCAGCATGGCCTGATGGTCCCTGGGAAGTGGGGCCGGGAAGTGGCAGAGAATGTTGCGGTCACTTCATGGTTTTGAAACGCTTAGAAAAATGACGTGTAATGAATATATTTGTACAGCAAAAAATATATAGTCGAATTTTTTTATGAAAATAATTTTAATGTTTCAGAAGCCTATTTTAATAGTGATGTTGAGTAAAATGGGTTTTTAATAATATTAAACAAACGTATACATATGTATGCACAAACCTAACTAAACAAAACACAGCTTATTTTATATTTATCTTAAAGTGTTTAAAGCATCTAACATTAGTTACATACTTTCCCTGTAAGGTCCAGCTGGCTTTGTTCATTTCAAAGATTTTTGTAATCTTTGGCTCTATAAAATTACGATACAAGCAAAGATGTATGTATTAAATAGATGTTCTGAATTATCTTCATGGTATCGTTTCCACTGGACTAAATGTACATCAGCTCCAAGAGAATGGTTGTAATACATCACCTCTGACAACTCTTTCTTGTAGAGTTAAACCTTAGTGGTAATCTTATTTGGTTTGTGACTCTGCACTGTGTTAATTTTCCAGTGACTTGTCTGACATTTTCTTCCTACAGTGCTGACATTTCCTACTTCCCCCCCTGCACGTAAATAAGTCTAACCCCACCAAACACACACCGAAACTACGACGTTGGTACAACGTTCGAAAAAGTTTTAACACCTAACCAGTTATAACAACCAATATAGCAAGTTGTAACAACGTTCTAATACGTCATAAACACGTTAAGCCAAGATGTAACAACTTTATTACAAGTTGCAACAAGCAGAAAATAGAGACAGTTACGGTTTGTGTTTCCAGGGACGTCGTGCAAGTGTACTCCTGTTCTTTACTTTCAATAGTGCAAGTGCTTCATTGTTGGTCGCATTCTTCTAATATCCCGCAAATTATGATGTTGCAGCTGCTGTACTATGGTCTCCACATATTTTCTACAATGCCTTTACCTCTATTTGTTTTGTAACTCGTAGTAGACTCTATATGTAAATATTTTTATTCCTCCTCTTAGTTACAAGGTTTGTAGCTTCATCTGAAATGTCATTCCCTGGTATTCCTACATGACTGGGAACCCGGTTGATAATCGTTCGACGACCTTGGCTTTGAAGTGTTTGTGCATTAATGACATACCTTTTGTGGTCATATGGAAGTTATCACATAAATGCTCTTGTTGCAAGATTTCAATGGCAGCTCTGGAATCTGTATGTATGATGAGTTGTGGTCGGTGTTGTGTGTGTGTGTGTGTGTGTGTGTGTGTGTGTGTGTGTGTGTGTGTGTGTGTGCCACTCGTCTCTCTTGGCCTAATGATCCGTCAGTCAGCTAAAGGTGCCACACACTGAATTGTTTCTATATTAATTTAGTGCAATTAAGCACTGAAGATGAGGGTTAGCTCTGCGGTGATTGGAGTCGATTAGATTCCTTGCAATGATTGGGATCACTATGACTCCTGGCAACAATTGGGGCCACTATGAATCCTGACATTAATTGGGCTCAATATGATTCTTTTTCAATAATTAGGATCACTGGAAATTATTAACAAGTCAAAGGAAGGGTGGGCCAGAAAGGAGGTAGGTAGCCGAGCAGTTATGTAGGTGGGTTGGTGGTGTGGAGGTGGTAGGTGGGTTGGTGGTGTGGAGGTGGTAGGTGGGTTGGTGGTGTGGAGGTGGTGGTAGGTGGGTTGGTGGTGTGGAGGTGGTGGTAGGTGGGTTGGTGGTAGGTGGGTTGGTGGTGTGGAGAAGGTGGGAAGGTGGTCTGGCTGGGCTCCCATGTGGCCTCGCCGGCACTGTGTCAGCCAGGAAGTAATTTTACCACCCGCCGCCTCTTGTTATTGTATACAGATTGTGTGTGAGGGTGATTGTTGGTGCCGCGTCTCCCGTGCACGGGCCACACTACCACTGGATCACCTTCCTTCTGCTCAATATTTCCTAACACCGTTCTCAGATGCCTGTGCTTCGTAGCCGGTCACTTGGTTAAACTAGGTTGACTAACGGCGATATACGCGGGATTATTTTGTCGGGTTGACTGTACGTATTCTTGGTTTTCAAGCCTTTGGGTTTAGGTGTCTGCCACATTTGCCTTCTTTGGGTTTTTTCCCTTGCCAAACCGGGAACAAGTTGTGAATGTTAAGGTATTAAAAGCTGGTGTGTAATCTCTCGGTGTAGCCGGCAGGTTTTATTTAGTGTAGTTTGGGTCTACTCGTATGTACTCGGGAACACATGCACCCACCTGCATGTCGGGTGTTACCGAAGTCATTAACGCGTGTAAGAGTGCGTCCAGAAGTGTAGCCGTTTATTAATAAAACGTCAGAAATCAGAGCATACCTTTTAGCTGACTGTCCGCTCGACGCATGCGCTGTGATGTTTCTTTAGGATGTTGCACCTGTGGAATGTCTGGTGACACAGTTGGGCAGCGGGAGTGAGGGTAGTGTTGGTGGTGGTGTCCTCGCTGGTGGTGCCGTGGCTGGCCGGCCTCCCGCTCCTCCACACCCGCCTGCACTCCTTCGCCGCCTCCGTCACCGTGCGCCGCCATGGTCACTGCGCTTCGTAAACTAACCGACGGCTCGAGAAAGCAAAACAATAATATGTAGAACTCCAGATATGTGTGTGAATTAGGGAGATTTGAGGCGTAGGAAGCCACAGTGACCAACCAGCGACACTACCAACGCCACGATATATAAACTCCGACGCAGCTGTACCGTTTGTTGAGACAGGTAATGAAGTGGTTGTGTTTGAGCCATGGTGCGTGAGTCATGCAGGTGAAAAGCCCCAGTTCTGTGTACTAGATACCCCCCCCCCCTGATCACTGTTGGCACTGCTCTCTTCCTCCTCCTCCTCCATGCTCCTAATTATTTATAAATAGGTTGGCAGTGCCCAGCCTTGAGTTGAACCTTGCACGAGAAGCTCTCAATGGTAATCTCCACAAAACCTCGTCGTTGTTAACAATTACAGAATTGTTGTTGAGGTAATACTGTATCGGGCGGGTTTTGTTGAGGCTTTGGTGCTTGTGTTGACTTACCAAGCAACATTTATATTGGTCTGCGCTAGTGTTCACCTCCTGCTGGGGATACAGGATGACTTAGTACAGTCATCCTCACACAGCTACTGTACCCGGCAAGAATGCTGCCTTCTTGTCAGCGAGATCCTCTTGCATTTCATAATATATATATATATATATATATATATATATATATATATATATATATATAATAATATATGTATATGTGTGTATATATATATATATATATATATATATATATATATATATATATATATATATATATATATATATATATATATATATATGTCGTACCTAGTAGCCAGAACGCCCTTCTCAGCCTACTATGCAAAGCCCGATTTGCCTAATAAGCCAAGTTTTCATGAATTAATATATTTTTACTAATTTTTTTCTTATGAAATGATAAAGCTACCCATTTCATTATGTATGAGGTCTTTTTTTTTATTGGAGTTAAAATTAACGTAGATATATGGCCGAACCTAACCAACCCTACCTAACCTAACCTAACCTATCTTTATAGGTTAGGTTAGGTTAGGTAGCCGAAAAAGTTAGGTTAGGTTAGGTTAGGTAGGTTAGGTAGTCGAAAAACAATTAATTCATGAAAACTTGGCTTACTAGGCAAATCGGGCCTTGCATAGTAGGCTGAGAAGTGCGTTCTGGCTACTAGGTACGACATATATATATATATATATATATATATATATATATATATATATATATATATATATATATATATATATATATATATATATATATATATATATATATATATATATATATTCCACTGACCATTTAGTTTGGTCAGTGGAAAGCTGGTGCTATGTCTTCCATCTACTGTTGACAATACATAATATATATAATATATGTATCCCTATTCCAGCCCAACCTTCTGGTGAGACAGTACTTCTGGTAACCTTGTGGACCAGCGTGAACATATTGACGTAATGGACAAATAGAAGGTAGAATTTGGCACTATTTAATTTGGACAAATCGAAAAAGGTGTTTTATTTGTTAATAAAACCTAACCTGACCATCCTAGGCCCAATAAAAAACATATATGTGCTATCCTAGGCCTAGGAATATTCAAGTTTGATTTTTTAAATTTTTTCGTACTGTTTTTTTAAATTAGTTACTTAATTATGTTTGTTTAGGTTCGCTTAGAATAGGTTTGGTTAGGTTAGGTAGGGTTGGTTAGGTTCTATCATATATCTACATAAATTTTAATTCAAATTAACAAAAATCACTCGTGCATAGTGAAATGAGATTTGGTTTATCATTTCATGATAAAATGGTTTATCATTTCATAAGAAACAAAATGGAAAATATATAAATTATATATAGTAGCGAATTATACAATATAACTGTCCATTACGTCAATATACGTGTGATGATGCACGTGGTTACAAAACGGTACTATATCAATAGGATGATGGGATGATTCATTCATAAATGTCCAGGAATGTGTACATTAAACAAGTCTTATAAACCTAATTATATGATTAGCCTCTGAATTACACGTGAATTGAGACATATTGACAAAGTATATGGCTTACAATAGTTATTTACATTTCATAGATAAAATGTATTCATCCCGAGCACAAAGAAGACAAAATCATTATTATAAAGAGCGTTCAAATATAAAAGATAGGTTTTAAAGTTTTTGAACAAGATGTCCCCAGTGTTCTCCAACAGTGTTCTCCATCAGTAGGTGGAGGGACTGGCCTGGTCCCACCCCACAACCACCTCTCACTTCCTGTAACTCGGGGCCCCAGTTTACTGGAAATTATATGGCTTGTCAGTAATACGTCTGTGTGTGTGACAATAATTCCATAATAATGAGAGGTATCCAGGTGTGGGTATTCCTGTGTGACCTGTTGACCGTTGTCTCGTCCTCTCCCGTAGACCACCACACCATTCTCCACCTCACAGAGTCTTCAGCTCCATTTGTTTACAATCATGTGGCCGGATTTTTGTATATATATTTTCCTTGGTTTTTTATACTTGTGTTTGTATATGTTGATGAGAGCCTCTGCAGCATCACTGGAGGAAACAGCATTGATGTATTTTGTTATTTTTTGTTATCAGGTTATTTATGCCCAAACAGCTGCGGGTTTGATAACGCATTATATGCAGAAATAACTGGTAAAAAACACCCTCCAGTTCTGTTATTTACAACAAGCCAGAGTGTATTTAGTTGGTATTATGTGTCTGGGATTACTCGGGGTTCCATTACCAAGTTTTGTTCCTTAATTTTAAAAGTTACATTCATGCCATTGTGATTTGTTTTCTTGGACAGTAGTCTAGACGAACATTTGTATTTAAAATATTTGTAACAATAATGTTTGTACTACACGTTCCCATATGTGAGGTAGGAAACTAAACCGAGTGCACTAGGCGCCACCTGAGTTTATCACCAGAATATTACCACACTTGAGTCAGGTCTTAACACCAACACTTGAGAGTGGTCTTCCACAGGGAGGAACTCCTTTAAGGCAATGAAGGGTAATGTTGGTGAGTGTATGGTGCGTGTGTGTGTGTGTGTGTGTGTGTACTCACCTAATTGTACTCACCTAATTGTGCTTGCGGGGGTTGAGCTCTGGCTCTTTGGTCCCGCCTCTCAACCGTCAATCAACTGGTGTACAGATTCCTGAGCCTATTGGGCTCTATCATATCTACATTTGAAACTGTGAATGGAGTCAGCCTCCACCACATCACTTCCTAATGCATTCCATTTGCTAACTACTCTGACACTGAAAAAGTTCTTTCTAACGTCTCTGTGGCTCATTTGGGTACTCAGCTTCCACCTGTGTCCCCTTGTTCGCGTCCCACCAGTGTTGAAAAGTTCGTCCTTGTTTACCCGGTCGATTCCCCTGAGGATTTTGTAGGTTGTGATCATGTCCCCCCTTACTCTTCTGTCTTCCAGTGTCGTGAGGTGCATTTCCCGCAGCCTTTCCTCATAACTCATGCCTCTTAGTTCTGGGACTAGTCTAGTAGCATACCTTTGGACTTTTTCCAGCTTCGTCTTGTGCTTGACAAGGTACGGGCTCCATGCTGGGGCCGCATACTCCAGGATTGGTCTTACATATGTGGTGTACAAGATTCTGAATGATTCCTTACACAGGTTCCTGAACGCCGTTCTGATGTTAGCCAGCCTCGCATATGCCGCAGACGTTATTCTCTTTATGTGGGCTTCAGGAGACAGGTTTGGTGTGATATCAACTCCTAGATCTTTCTCTCTGTCTGTTTCATTAAGTACTTCATCTCCTATTCTGTATCCTGTGCCTGGCCTCCTGTTTCCACTTCCTAGTTTCATTACTTTGCATTTACTCGGGTTGAACTTCAACAGCCATTTGTTGGACCATTCACTCAGTCTATCCAGGTCATCTTGTAGCCTCCTACTATCATCCTCTGTTTCAATCCTCCTCATAATTTTTGCATCGTCGGCAAACATTGAGAGGAACGAATCTATACCCTCTGGGAGATCATTTACATATACCAGAAACAGTATAGGTCCAAGGACTGACCCCTGCGGGACTCCACTTGTGACGTCTCGCCAATCTGAGACCTCACCCCTCACACAGACTCGTTGTCTCCTGTTGCTTAGGTATTCCTCTATCCACCGGAGTACCTTCCCTCTCACTCCAGCCTGCATCTCCAACTTTCGCACTAGCCTCTTGTGTGGCACTGTATCAAAGGCTTTCTGACAATCCAAAAATATGCAGTCTGCCCACCCTTCTCTTTCTTGCCTTATTTTTGTTGCCTGGTCGTAGAATTCAAGTAACCCTGTGAGGCAGGACCTGCCATCCCTGAACCCATGTTGATGCTGTGTTACAAAGTTCCTTCGCTCCAGATGCTCCACTAGTTTTTTTCGCACAATCTTCTCCATCAGCTTGCATGGTATGCAGGTTAGGGACACTGGCCT
>NC_091235.1:8065922-8153422 GCF_040958095.1 Procambarus clarkii
CCCTGTACATACCAGTTGTGGGAGTATGGGTTCGAGTCACTTCTGGGGTGTGAGTTTTCAGTTATATATATATATATATATATATATATATATGAATGAAAACTCACACCCCAGGACTATTCGCATATAGTCCTGGGGACCATTCAGGCTTGTTCGCATATATATATATATATATATATATATATATATATATATATATATATATATATATAAAATACTTAGAGGGGGACTTAATAAGGTGAAAAAATAGGAAATTAAAAAAATTAATACCAATGGAATAAGAGGACGGGAATTTTAGACAGATGAACTATACCAATAGAAATGAAAATTTTGTTTAGCGACAGACTAGTAGGAAATATAATAAAGTATACGAGTATGTTGTAAAAGCCAACTCCTATAATTGCAATAGTAAATATAATATAGGAATACGTCGGGGAGACATTGCGCTGTACAACCGGCAAATGAAAGGCGAGGTCAGAGAGCTAAAGCTCGATCATGCACACTCAAATAGGTGAGTACACAGACGAGAAATACAGAAGACGGAAATAATACCAAATTAAAGGTATTATATATCTAGGTAAAGATATCTATTATATATTTATATCTTATGTATCTAGATATAAAGGTATTATATATCTACCTGGAACATTATATATTTACAATATGACAAGTCATTATATTTAACTAGGGTTTGGTTGGTCATTTAAATATCACGTGACTATGAAATTGACTAAATTTTGTTGAATTATTGATATATATTTTTCACTTAGGTGCCATGGCGGCTCCGAGGCGGGGCCCACCCGGCCGCACAGGTGGGAAGCACTTGTCTCTGCACGAGGTCACGTACTCGTGTCCCTGCACGTGGTCACGTACTCGTGTCCCTGCACGTGGTCACGTACTCGTGTCCCTGCACGTGGTCACGTACTCGTGTCCCTGCACGTGGTCACGTACTCGTGTCCCTGCACGTGGTCACGCATTCGTGTCCCTGCACGTGGTCACGTACTCGTGTCCCTGCACGTGGTCACGTACTCGTATCCCTGCACGAGGTCACGTACTCGTGTCCCTGCACGTGGTCACGCACTCGTGTCCCTGCACGTGGTCACGCACTCGTGTCCCTGCACGTGGTCACGTACTCGTGTCCCTGCACGTGGTCACGTACTCGTGTCCCTGCACGTGGTCACGTACTCGTGTCCCTGCACGTGGTCACGTACTCGTGTCCCTGCACGTGGTCATGTACTCGTGTCCCAGCACGTGGTCACAATCATTGTCTTGTCTACGTGAACCTACGTGCCTTACCCCTGCTCGCCCTTATGCACCTGCTAATTGTCATGCACCGCGTTTCGTAAAATGCACTTCCCTTTCGTTGGTTTTAAATTGTCAATACCCCCAGAGTTGTGTTGAGGCGCATGGTGTGTAAAATGCCCGCGATTATACCCCCCACCCTGGCCCTCGCCCGCGATACTTTTTCCTCCCACGTGTGAGTTGTTCCGCCTCTGTGGCACCTAAGGTAGTGTGTCGTGCACGTAAGTATGAGCAGATGTGTCCTTGCACTGAAGATACCCCGAAGAAACTATTTCACACGCTGCAGAGCCTGGACGGTGTCGTTCATGGGAGCTATTGATTCACTTCGGCCAGAGGCTGGTACTTCGCAGGGCCCGCGAGGTACTTCGCAACGCCCGTCGAGGTACTTCGCAACGCCCGTCGAGGTACTTCGCAGCCCCCTCGAGGTACTTCGCAGCCCCCTCGAGGTACTTTGCAGTGCCCGTGAGGTATTTCGCAGCCCCCGCGAAGTACTTCGCAGCCCCCGCGAAGTACTTCGCAGCCCCAGTGAAGTACTTCGCAGCACCCGCGAGATACTTCGCAGGGCCCGCGAGGTACTTCGCAGGGCCCGCGAGGTACTTCGCAGGGCCCGCGAGGTACGCCGCGACCCTGCGGCTGGACAAGTTGATGGGCGGTAGATCGCCAGATTTGTTCCCAGGCATGTTGTATGTTGGCGTTGATGGTACAGACTGTCTGCCGGGAGTAACAGTGAGCCTATGTGACGGAAGTGACAGTGAGCCTGTGTGACGGAAGTGACCGTAAGCTCTTGGGGTGTTTGAAAGTTTATTATTAAGTATGGTATTTTCTCTGATGTTTGGTCACTAAATCACCATCGGTGAGGTATTGTTAAATATCTTCAAATTCCCGCCGTTTTGCCATTATTATTTTTATTTTCCCGAGGGGGGGGGAGGGGGGGGGGGAGGAAGAGTTGATCTTTCAAGCAAGAGAGTTGTTTATTGGTGGGGCCAGATTCACGAAGCAGTTACGCAAGCATTTACCAACCTGTACATCTTTCCTCAATCTTTGTCGGCTTTGGTTATATTTATTAAACAGTTTACAAGCATGAAAACTTCCCAATCAACTGTTGTCATTGCTATAAACAGCCTCCTGGTGCTTCGGAGCTCATTAACTGTTTTCATTTGTAAACAATGCCACCAAAAGATTGTGAAAAGATGTACAGGTTCGTAAGTGCTTGCGTAACTGCTTCGTGAATGTGGCCCCTGGACTTTACAAGTTCACTCGATCAGCGTTCGTCACAGTCGTGATCATTTTCTCATAGTGCCATGTCGACAATTTCAGTTTTCAGACTCCGTTCCGGACTTCAGGGATTCCTCAGGAACTCTTTTTTTTTTCATTTCATAAATTATATTACTTCCCCCAAACGGTGCCAAAGCGAGTGTTAATTCATTAAAGCAATATATATTAAATTAACGAGTTTCCGAAGTGGTAAGAAAGAAGGGAAAGCTAAGTGCTAGGCATCAACAAGTTTCTATGGCAAATAAAGAAAGTAATTATTTACAGAGAACCACGACTAGGAGTAATATGACAAACGTAAGCGTGGACTCACGAGTACAAAGACAACTAAAGAACTGGTGGAAGGAAATGATTGGTTACATATAAAGAGGACAGTAAAATGTCAATATTTCGATGCCTCTTCCAGCCAGATACTGACTTATTTTTTTAACAAGACGACATTTGATCTATTCAGCAGACAACCAACTGACAGGATGAATCTTACATGCAACATAAGAATAATCTTTTTCTGAAATGTAAATTAATATTATGTGGATTTATGTATACTTAAGTCGAGATAAGGTTAAGTAAGGTGTTTTGGCTACGTTGATGTAGTGTGTTTCCAGGATGAAAGCGAACGAAGCACCATTCCAGTCGTGGCCTCGAACCTGTTGACTGTAGGTGGACATACTGACGTGTGTGTAGATTTTATTAACAAGAAAGCACTAAGAATATTTCCAAGCAGGAAGGTGGGCACCCAATCAGACAAGCAGGCAGGCTTGCAGACGAAGCGGAGCAGAATAATTAAGTCAGTATTTGACTGACACGTTGTGAGCCTGACAGTCTTTTGTTTTGATGTTGGTCTGCAATAATTACACGTAGGCGCATGAGTGGTGTTCACACCTGCTTACCGTAAAATACCCAACTAGTATAGAAAATACTTGCGATGAGAAATACGTCTTTTGCCAGTCAGAAACGTAACTAGTCTTCGAGATTCATACAATATGCTTCCAAGCAAACACTTACAAAATTCAATATGAAATGAAAATGTCAAAAAAAATCAGCTTAAAATCAAAACACAAAATTAGAACATTAGTAGAAGCTCCTACTGATTCTCATTGATACCACACGCTAATGTGATTTCTTTTTGTACAGAAATTAGATTATTCAATCAAACTTTTACGATTAATTTGTTTGAGCAATCAGTGTGCTCAAAGTTGTATTATAATTTTAATAGGTTTATGAAATAGGTAATAGATACGTACAGTGGCAACTGAACTTGGAGATTGACTAGTGATACTGTAAGTAAATGTTGAGAATTATTGTTATTGAGTATTGTGATTTGACTGCAGTAGGCTATACGTCTCGAGCTTCCATTGTATCGCGGGGACGGTAGAAGTATTTGGATATATTTGCTTTTGTCTGGATCAGTTACAACTACAAGTCTTAAATTATTACAACGCAACGCTTTGGATAAATCCTCATACGAGAGGCTGAAGACCTTGTTTGTGAGCTCGTTAATTATTTCGTTAATTGAATGAGGTTCTGGCGGTTGAAGTGCACCGCTACGATTAGTCTCACACCAAGGAGGATTACGAGTGATTTGTGGAGCGAACTATTAATAAATTAGTTAAGATGCCGAGGCCTCCGCGGGTAAGAATGTTGACCGCCGAGGTAAACATTAGGCTGCCTCCCCGCCTGATGTGTATATAGCTGGGCTCTCCTGGCGCCTCCTACATCTGACTCCCTCCCACCCCTGGTGCCTTCCATACCTGACTCCCTCCCACCCCTGGTGCCTTCCATACCTGACTCCCTCCCACCCCTGGTGCCTTCCATACCTGACTCCCTCCCACCCCTGGCGCCTCCTACATCTGACTCCCTCCCACCCCTGGTGCCTTCCATACCTGACTCCCTATCATCCCTCTATCATATTCAAGTTTGTAGCTTCCTGAGGTCAAACTTCTTGTTCTTGGCTGCCCACTGCTCGGATTCGTATAGCTTAGGACCGGCGTTGTCTAAAATGACACTTAAAATATGAAATGTAAAGTTTTGCATTGTTAAAAACGTGAGAATATTTACTTCTTTACATTAGATGATCATATACTGCAGTCGGTAAAATTTGAGATAAATATTTTGAAGTGCATTAGCCTCTGAATTAAAATCAAAAGCCCTTACATTGTTGAGACCAAACATTGTTGCAAATATATATTCAGACTGAAGCATATAGCCTTAGATTTCTTGCATATGTTTATCAAAGTACTGCACACCTTAATTGGAAGTCAAAATACATAATTTTTTTTGTCTTGGGGTAGCATAGATTTTGGGGTTAGGTGCCCACCCGACTCTAGAACCCGTGTGAATATGCTGTTTATGAAAAATGCTTGAATTGGAATTCTTTACTAATAAAATCCAAAACTCATTATTAATTTTGAGTATTGCCGCATATTCTCTGTAATCATTTTGCAAAATGTAAATCAATTCACTCCTTGGAGAGATGACATATTCCCCGCATCGCTACCATCGCGTGATAGCCTCACCAACGCCTCACACCCTCTTGCAGGAAATTAGAAAAAGTGAAAGTCTCAGACGTTAACCATTTTTTCCTTGCTGTATCTATCGCAGTACTGAATTATTGTGTGAGCCCCCTGATCAACCTGGATGATTCATGTGGTTGGCAGAGGCTGGAGACGCGCCGAGTACTAGTCGCATATTTTGTCTATGTTGATGACAACAATTCTTACTTGCACCTACTACACATGGCGTGAAGGAAATATTGTACGCGCCACGTTCATAATAAAATTCAAGGATCATATATTGTTTACAATTTAACTGCTGCTTTATATTGAGCTTTCTCGAGATATCAGAAAGTTTTGTTCGCGTTGGCATTTGTTGCACAATAGTGAGCAAGTGATGCTTGATTAGATCACATCCTTTAGGCTCTCAAAACCAGTAGGACAAAAAGCGTTCTTCCAGATGTATCAGAGTAAAGTTATTGTAATGATTCAGTCATTGAAAACAGTCTAGTTTTCAACATGTAAAGAAGAAAGAGGTAGTATTGTATATAGGTATTGAAATATGGTAGCCTACCGAATGTCGGATGTGTGGGCTGGGTGTCAGATGTGTGGGCTGGGTGTCAGATGTGTGGGCTGGGTGTCGGATGTGTGGGCTGGGTGTCAGATGTGTGGGCTGGGTGTCAGATGTGTGTGTTGGGTGTCAGATGTGTGTGTTGGGTGTCAGATGTGTGTGTTGGGTGTCAGATGTGTGTGTTGGGTGTCAGATGTGTGGGCTGGGTGTCAGATGTGTGGGCTGGGTGTCAGATGTGTGGGCTGGGTGTCAGATGTGTGGGCTGGGTGTTAGATGTGTGGGCTGGGTGTTAGATGTGTGGGCTGGGTGTCAGCTGTGTGGGTTGGGTGTCAGATGTGTGGGCTGGGTGTCAGATGTGTGGGCTGGGTGTCAGATGTGTGGGCTGGGTGTCAGATGTGTGGGCTGGGTATCAGATGTGTGGGCTGGGTATCAGATGTGTGGGTTGGGTGTCAGATGTGTGGGTTGGGTGTCAGATGTGTGGGCTGAGTGTGAACTCTTTCAGCTACGTTATTGTGACTACGTCTGCGCATGCTTTATGTTATTCATTATATATATATATATATATATATATATATATATATATATATATATATATATATATATATATATATAATATCACTTAAACAGGAAAACAGCCATGCATTTTTTGTTGAACTATTTTGTAACTTCAAAATCTGCGAGAGGTTAATGGAGGAATTAAGTGTTGGGCTTGCATAGCCAAACATGGATGTCAAAGGCAGAGGTGGCGCCCCGCGGGTGCTGCGAGGCTCCAGACATATGCAGCGTGGGTGGGTGTTAGAGGCAAGGGGAGAGGGGGTTTATGGGGCAGGTGAGGGGAGAGGGGCAGGTGTGTGTGGGGGATGGTTTGGGAGCGTGGTGGTGGAGGGGTGTAGCCCAGACCAGCCGCCTCGTCCAGTTTATCACTTCGACTCGCTCCCTCGACCAACGATCCTCGACGCTCGATCCTCGCTCCCTTGACGCTCTTGGTCCTACAAAATGGAAACACTGCTTAATAAGTGACACGATTCGATTTTTTGCTGATGTTGACCGCTATGTGACAAGTGGCTTATCTCAAGTGAGTGACCTTTCACGTCCTGTCCTGCTATGCCTGAGAGACAAGTGTACCATGCAAAATATTTATAGTATACAAAGTTAACTTAGAAATTGAATCAAACCAAAACCGAGCTTGTTATACAGTCAAATTCATATAATTTATGAATCGGGTATGAGTGAATGACAACTGAGTGAACTATAAACGAATAGTTCGTTTGCCCGAAACGCTGTGCGTACTAGTGGCTTTGCAAGAATGTATATACTGTACTATCCAATGTATTCTCACAAACCCAATGTACCTTCTTGTATATATATATATAAATAAATAAATAAATAAATAAAATTGCCTCTTAATCTGTGATGTATGAGGCATATGGAATATATACAAGCCCATTACTCCTAACACACGGCAACAAACACTTAATATAGGGTACTGCACATCATATTAGCAGCTGTGAGGATATTCGGGCATAGGTGTCTCAAGCAACATTTCTTGTGCAGGCGTTGGCAGCGTGCGTGAATGACGGTAGCTCAGCCCTGCCTCAGATATTCTTAGCTGTGATCTAATCCTTCAGCTGTCGAGAGCTATTCTCTCCCATCCATATCACCCCCGTGGACTACAACTGTCAGTGAAGACGGTTACATAACAAAGCTACGTGCGTTTAGAAGACACACATCGAGGTGATAGTCCAAACCGTAATCCGCCAGACTCTAAACACTCGTAGATATTGTGCATACAACATTCAATAGACTACACGTTATTGTGATGTAAATTAAAAGTTTAAATCGCCACGGAGGAGGCATTATTTAATACATAATTTATGATGCAAATGGTATCGGAACTGGATACCTTTTAGGCCTAAGCTTGTGAAAGCCCAATGGTCCACTCATCTGTTAACAATGGGAAGTCACTCCCACCTAGACTGCATTACGGTGGTTTCGAAGCCCATGTTATAGGTACTGCGATCATGGAGCTCCAGTAATGAACACATTCATAGGATTAGCTACACCAGGTCATAAGAGGCAGAGGCCACGCAGACAATGACATGTTAAGACTATGTAAACACTTGCGAGAGCGCGAACATGCAGACACTTGCGAGGGTGCGAACATGCAGACACTTGCGAGGGCGCGAACATGCAGACACTTGCGAGGGCGCGAACCTCCAGGCTCTGGCGAGGTTGAGTTTACCTGCGCTGGCCATTTGAAGCCTAAGATCAACCCATCCTCTCAACTAGTATGTCGCGATTTTGTAATGTTACCATAATCAACGCCCATTTGCTCACAAATATACATGTTTTATCGGCCTTGTTAGGTTGATTGCTTGGGTTCATACATTTTCGGTTGGGCTCAAAGGTTGGATAATTTACAGAATGGTGCACAAAGAAAATGGGCTGTCTATCTTGAGTCTAGTTGGTTGTTCGGTTTTGCATAGGTGCCTCTCTTCTTCCCTACAGCAGTTCCTTTGTCACTGCTCAGACGGTCCGGACCTCGCCTGCACTGGCGTCACTTTACTTCATCGATGCCCTACTGGTTTCATCTTTGTTGTTATAGATTCAGCTACTGGGAACAAGTTCCAAGTAGCACGGGCTATGGTGAGCCGTAGTGGACTTACCTGGCACAGGAGCGGTGCTGTGTGTGTTCTTCTTCATCTTCTTCTTCTTCATCTTCATCTCACTCGCTGTTTTAAGCGACTTCTTGTGTGCAGCGACATGGCGCCTTTATAATTTTTTGCTACATGTGGTCGTGGAGTTCCTCCTAGGTTCCTCTTGGGACCCTTGTGTGAGTTTTTAGTGCATCCTTGTCACCCGGTGCCTCGCTGCCCGTTCGTGGGTTTTGCCCATTTGTTCTTTGGTACTCTGATTTCGCAATTTCAACACTGTTCAGCTGATGTCTGGCAATTTTAATAATAGTGATTCTCATTGTTCTGAATTTATTTCCCACTCAATATTTATATTGTTGACAAATTTGCAAATGATGCTGTTCAGTCTTGTTTCTTAATCGTTTATATGTACTGTATTGTAAACGATGGAGGTCCAAGGACAGAGCCCAAGGTCACTCCACTTACAGGTTTCCCACTCTGACTTTTAACTATTCATGTTTACTCTGCTAAGGTTTAACCTTAGGAAAACCTCATTACAATCCTAAAGTGTATATATATATATATATATATATATATATATATATATATATATATATATATATATATATATATATATATATATATAATATATAATATATATGTGTGTGTGTGTGTGTGCGTTTATTTACTATTTGTGCCCGTAGAATTGAGCTATTAGCTCTTGGACCCCGTCTTACTAACCAATTTATTTTTCGTCTTATGTCTACTACATATATTTCTCTCTTAACACACACACATCCCCAACAAGCAGCCCACAATAGCTGCCTAACTCCCAGGTACCTATTTACGGCTAGGTGAACAGGTGCATCATGGTGAAAGAAACTCTGCTTATTTGTTTCTGCCTCTGCCGAGGATCGAATCCGGGCCCTTAAGACTACGACCCCAGAGCGCTGTCCACTCAGCTGCGAGGCCTCTTCCCCCAAACGAGGCGAGGCACACAGTATGTGTACTCACCTATTTGTGCTTGTGGGGGTTGAGCTCTGGCTCTTTGGTCCCGCCTCTCAACTGTCAATCAGCTGGTGTACAGGTTCCTGAGCCTACTGGGCTCTATCATATCTACACTTGAAACTGTGTATGGAGTCTACCTCCAGTACATCACTTCTTAATGCATTCCATTTGTCAACCACTCTGACACTAAAAAAGTTCTTTCTAATATCTCTGTTGCTCATTTGGGCACTCAATTTCCACCAGTGTCCCCTAGTGTGTGTGCCCCTTGTGTTAAATAGCATATCCTTATCTACCCTATCAATTCCTTTGAGAATCTTGTATGTGGTGATCATGTCCTCCCCCCAAACTCTTCTGTCTTCCAGCGATGTGAGGTTTAATTCCCGTAGTCTCTCCTTGTAGCTCATACTTCTCAGCTTGGGTACTAGTCTGGTGGCAAACCTTCGAACCTTTTCCAGTTTAGTCTTATGCTTGACTAGATATGGACTCCATGCTGGGGCTGCATACTCCAGGATTGGCCTGACATATGTGGTATACAAAGTTCTGAATGATTCTTTACACAAATTTCTGAATGCCGTTCGTATGTTGGCCAGCCTGGCATATGCCGCTGATGTTATCCTCTTGATATTTGCTGCAGGAGACAGGTCTGGCGTGATATCAACTCCCAAGTCTTTTTCTTTCTCTGACTCCTGAAGAATTTCCTCTCCCAGATAATACCTCGTATTTGGCCTCCTGCTCCCTGCACCTATCTTCATTATATTACATTTGGTTGGGTTAAACTCTAACAACCACTTGTTCGACCATTCCTGCAGTTTGTCTAGGTCTTCTTGAAGCCTCAAACAGTCCTCTTCTGTCTTAATCCTTCTCATAATTTTGGCATCATCCGCAAACATTGAGAGAAATGAATCTATACCCTCCGGGAGATCATTTACATATATCAGAAACAAGATAGGACCGAGTACAGAGCCCTGTGGGACTCCACTGGTGACTTCACGCCAGTCGGAGGTCTCACCCCTCACCGTAACTCTCTGCTTCCTATTGCTTAGGTACTCCCTTATCCACTGGAGCACCTTACCAGCTACACCTGCCTGTCTCTCCAGCTTATGTACCAGCCTCTTATGCGGTACTGTGTCAAAGGCTTTCCGACAATCCAAGAAAATGCAGTCCGCCCAGCCCTCTCTTTCTTGTTTAATCTGTGTTACCTGGTCATAGAATTCTATTAAGCCAGTCAGGCAAGATTTACCCTCCCTGAACCCATGTTGTCGATTTGCCACGAAGTCCCTTCTCTCCAGATGTGCTACCAGGTTTTTTCTCACGATCTTCTCCATCACCTTGCATGGTATACAAGTTAAGGACACTGGTCTGTAGTTCAGTGCCTCTTGCCTGTCGCTCTTTTTGTATATTGGGAGCACATTCGCCGTCTTCCATATTTCTGGTAGGTCTCCCGTCTCCAGTGACCTACTATACACTATGGAGAGTGGCAAGCAAAGTGCCTCTGCACACTCTTTCAGTACCCATGGCGAGATCCCGTCTGGACCAACAGCCTTTCTAACATCCAGGTCCAGCAGGTGTCTCTTGACCTCCTCTCTCATAATTTCAAACTCTTCCAAGGCCGCCTGGTTTACTTCCCTTTCTCCTAGCACAGTGACCTCACTTTGTTCTGTTGTGAAGACCTCACAACAGACCTGTTGTGTGTGTGTGTGTATTCACTTAGTTTCACCTAGTTGTGCTAGTGGGGTTGAGCTCTGCTCTTTCAGTCCGCCTCTCAACTGTCAATCAACTGTTTCTACTACTACTACTACTACTTTTTTTTTCTCCACACCACACACACACCCCTTGAAACAGCCTGTGACAGCTGACTCCCAGGTACCTATTTACTGCTCGGTAACAGGGGCATAGGGTGAAAGAAACTCTGCCAATCGGACAGTGTGTGTCTGTCTGTCTGTCTGTCTGTCTGTCTGTCTGTCTGTCTGTCTGTCTGTCTGTCTGTCTGTCTGTCTGTCTGTCTTACAAACTGGATGCTAAATTTAGTCAATGTTTGCAAGAAATGAGCTCCATCTCATGGGCATGTGTGTGAATGCCATCATGTATTTGTGCATGTTCTGTTTGTCTCTATTTCATACAGTATCTCTCTTGAGATGTGACTTGTATTAATGCTGAGAGTAGCTGGGCTAGGAGTGCACTGCTTTTCCAGGTGGCCAAAGGGTAATCAAATACAGTAGACAATCTGCAAAAAAATAAAGTGTAATGCAGACAAGCAAGTCTAAAAAGTCCTGAATACAGTACACTTTCTTAATTAGTGTTTATCAAGTGAAGTGGAATTGCTACATTTATACAAGAGGAGGATTTTCTGATACTGCAATCGCACAAGGAAAATTACAATTGACCATGCAAAAATGATAAAATATACGTTTTGTTTCCTGCAGAACCTCCAGTGTCTGAAGTTCCATCAATCATGCCTGTGGTACATCAAACAACGAGGGAGGAGAGCCATGTTACCTCCAGCTCGTCATCTACCACCATGTTCCAGAAAAGCACCATCATGGAGACTAGTCATGTCACAAAAGTGGTCTCCTCTGATGGTGCTGCTGATGAGAAGAAGCACAGCATGTCTGCCACTTCCACTTCTCATGTGAAGACAGCTACAGGCCAGCCAACTGTTGAGGTGACAACTTGACATTTTTCACTAATACAAGTTGATTGATATTCTGGTAGATTTGCTATCATTTGAGATTTGTAATGAGAATTATACCTGTATTTTTGTTTTAAGTTAATGTGTATCTGGCAGGTCCATGGTGCCCACTTGCAAGAGATGAGGCAGGAGGGAGGTGCCCCACCAATAGTCAGTGATAAGGTTAGAAACTTGTTCATGACATTTAAATATTTTAACAGGATGATCTTTTAACGGGTTACTAAACATAAAGATTAATCTTAGAGTAGACTACTGTTGTCTTTACCATTCCTTGCCTGACCATAGAATATAAAATCCCCATAATTCTTAAATATTTTTTGTTTTAAAATTTGTAAACTACATATGATACTATATAATAATAATAATAATAATAATATTAATAACAATGATAATACATAATTTTATTTATGCAAAAGTACCTATGTAGATAATACATGAACAGTGGAGAATTTAAAAGTAAGAAAAGTACAATACATTAAGCCACTAATATGCAGAACCTTTCAGGTAAAATGTAAAAATAATTAGGGTAATAATACAGTATACACCCTGTATAAGATTAATGTGGGGGAGGGGTGTAATACTTAAAACTAAATAAAATAACACACACACACACCAAGTAAAAGAGATGATATGATCGCTACATACAAATTTGTAATGGGAATCAATGAGACCTGGAACTTTAAGAATGAGAGGTCATAGATTTAAACTGACGAAAAAGAGCAGCTGAAGAAATATAAGAAAATTCACTATCGCGCACAGAGTGGTAGACGGTTGGAACAAGTTAAGTGAGAAGGTGGTGGGGGCTAAAACAGTCAGTACAGTAGTTTCAAAGCATTATATGACCGAATTCTGGAAAGACGGGACACCACAAACGTAGCTCTCAGCCTGTAACTACAGTTAGGTAATTACACTTAAGTAATTACAACCAAATCCCCTAAATATTAAAATAAGTATTCACACAGTAACACTTTCCAAACCAACACCACCATCACTACATAATATCTCTCTCTCTCTCTCTCTCTCTCTCTCTCTCTCTCTCTCTCTCTCTCTCTCTCTCTCTCTCTCTCTCTCTCTCTCTCTCTCTCTCTCTCTCTCTCTCTCTCTCTCTCTCTCTCTCTCTCTCTCTCTCTCTCTCTCTCTCTCTCTCTCTCTCTCTCTCTCTCTCTCTCTCTCTCTCTCTCTCTCTCTCTCTCTCTCTCTCTCTCTCTCTCTCTCTCTCTCTCTCTCTCTCTCTCTCTCTCTCTCTCTCTCTCTCTCTCTCTCTCTCTCTCTCTCTCTCTCTCTCTCTCTCTCTCTCTCTCTCTCTCTCTCTCTCTCTCTCTCTCTCTCTCTCTCTCTCTCTCTCTCTCTCTCTCTCTCTCTCTCTCTCTCTCTCTCTCTCTCTCTCTCTCTCTCTCTCTCTCTCTCTCTCTCTCTCTCTCTCTCTCTCTCTCTCTCTCTCTCTCTCTCTCTCTCTCTCTCTCTCTCTCTCTCTCTCTCTCTCTCTCTCTCTCTCTCTCTCTCTCTCTCTCTCTCTCTCTCTCTCTCTCTCTCTCTCTCTCTCTCCTCTCTCTCTCTCTCTCTCTCTCTCTCTCTCTCTCTCTCTCTCTCTCTCTCTCTCTCTCTCTCTCTCTCTCTCTCTCTCTCTCTCTCTCTCTCTCTCTCTCTCTCTCTCTCTCTCTCCTCTCTCTCTCTCTCTCTCTCTCTCTCTCTCTCTCTCTCTCTCTCTCTCTCTCTCTCTCTCTCTCTCTCTCTCTCTCTCTCTCTCTCTCTCTCTCTCTCTCTCTCTCTCTCTCTCTCTCCTCTCTCTCTCTCTCTCTCTCTCTCTCTCTCTCTCTCTCTCTCTCTCTCTCTCTCTCTCTCTCTCTCTCTCTCCTCTCTCTCTCTCTCTCTCTCTCTCTCTCTCTCTCTCTCTCTCTCTCTCTCTCTCTCTCTCTCTCTCTCTCTCTCTCTCTCTCTCTCTCTCTCTCTCTCTCTCTCTCTCTCTCTCTCTCTCTCTCTCTCTCTCTCTCTCTCTCTCTCTCTCTCTCTCTCTCTCTCTCTCTCTCTCTCTCTCTCTCTCTCTCTCTCTCTCTCTCTCTCTCTCTCTCTCTCTCTCTCTCTCTCTCTCTCTCTCTCTCTCTCTCTCTCTCTCTCTCTCTCTCTCTCTCTCTCTCTCTCTCTCTCTCTCTCTCTCTCTCTCTCTCTCTCTCTCTCTCTCTCTCTCTCTCTCTCTCTCTCTCTCTCTCTCTCTCTCTCTCTCTCTCTCTCTCTCTCTCTCTCTCTCTCTCTCTCTCTCTCTCTCTCTCTCTCTCTCTCTCTCTCTCTCTCTCTCTCTCTCTCTCTCTCTCTCTCTCTCTCTCTCTCTCTCTCTCTCTCTCTCTCTCTCTCTCTCTCTCTCTCTCTCTCTCTCTCTCTCTCTCTCTCTCTCTCTCTCTCTCTCTCTCTCTCTCTCTCTCTCTCTCTCTCTCTCTCTCTCTCTCTCTCTCTCCTCTCTCTCTCTCTCTCTCTCTCTCTCTCTCTCTCTCTCTCTCTCCTCTCTCTCTTCCCCCCCCCCCCCCCCCCCCCCCCCCAAATATATAAACAACAAATTGCAGGTAAAGGATAATATCCAGAGGTTGAAAATGGGGAAACAGATACGGAAAATGAAAAGGAAATGTGTGAAACATTAAATGAAAAGTTCCAAAGTGTGTTTGTACAAAATGAAATCTTCAGAGAACCAGACACAATAAGAATTCCAGAGAACAACATAGAGTGGATAGAGGTGTCTAGAGATAAAGTGGAAAATATGCTAAAGGAGCTCGGGAAGAACAAAGCAGCTGGCCCAGATGGCGTTTCACCATGGGTTCTGAGAGAATGTGCATCTGAGCTCAGCATTCCACTTCACCTGATCTTTCAGGCATCCCTGTGTACAGGAATCGTAGCAGACGTGTGGAAACAGGCTAACATAGTTCCAATCTACAAAAGTGGCAGCAGGGAAGACCCCATCAATTATAGACCTGTATCATTGACAAGTGTAATAGTGAAAGTATTGGAAAAGCTAATCAAAACTAAATGGGTAGAACACCTGGAGAGAAATGATATAATATCAGACAGACAGTATGGTTTTCGATCTGGAAGATCCTGTGTATCGAATTTACTCAGTTTCTATGATCGAGCCACAGAGATATTACAGGAAAGAGATGGTTGGGTTGACTGCATCTATCTGGACCTAAAAAAGGCTTTCGACAGAGTTCCACATAAGAGGTTGTTCTGGAAACTGGAAAATATTGGAGGGGTGACAGGTAAGCTTCTATCATGGATGAAAAATTTTCTGACTGATAGAAAAATGAGGGCAGTAATCAGAGGCAATGTATCGGAATGGAGAAATGTCACAAGTGGAGTACCACAGGGTTCAGTTCTTGCACCAGTGATGTTTATAGTGTACATAAATGATCTACCAGTTGGTATACAGAATTATATGAACATGTTTGCTGATGATGCTAAGATAATAGGAAGGATAAGAAATTTAGATGATTGTCATGCCCTTCAAGAAGACCTGGACAAAATAAGTATATGGAGCACCACCTGGCAAATGGAATTTAATGTTAATAAATGTCATGTTATGGAATGTGGAATAGGAGAACAAAGACCCCATACAACCTATATATTATGTGAGAAATCTTTAAAGAATTCTGATAAAGAAAGAGATCTAGGGGTGGTTCTAGATAGAAAACTATCCCCTGAGGACCACATAAAGAATATTGTGCAAGGAGCCTATGCGATGCTTTCTAACTTCAGAATTGCATTTAAATACATGGATGGCGATATACTAAAGAAATTGTTCATGACTTTTGTTAGGCCAAAGCTAGAATATGCAGTTGTTGTGTGGTGCCCATATCTTAAGAAGCACATCAACAAACTGGAAAAGGTGCAAAGACATGCTACGAAGTGGCTCCCAGAACTGAAGGGCAAGAGCTACGAGGAGAGGTTGGAAGCATTAAACATGCCAAAACTAGAAGACAGAAGAAAAAGAGGTGATATGATCACTACATACAAAATAGTAACAGGAATTGATAAAATCGATAGGGAAGATTTCCTGAGACCTGGCACTTCAAGAACAAGAGGTCATAGATTTAAACTAGCTAAACACAGATGCCGAAGAAATATAAGAAAATTCACCTTCGCAAATAGAGTGGTAGACGGTTGGAACAAGTTAAGTGAGAAGGTGGTGGAGGCCAAGACCGTCAGTAGTTTCAAAGCGTTATATGACAAAGAGTGCTGGGAAGACGGGACACCACGAGCGTAGCTCTCATCCTGTAACTACACTTAGGTAATTACACTTAGGTAATTACACACACACACACACACACACACACACACACACACACACACACACACACACACACACACACACACACACACCCCCCCCCCCCCCCATCAAACTACACATCATATTACATCATTCTTCTCCATCACCCCAATGATATTGTGCCCCTGGAAATTAGTAGGTATTTTATTGACCAAAACTATAAATTTTATACAATCCCAGACTTGGATTCAAAGTGTTATCATGAAGTATAATTTAATCTTGCTCAATTAAATTTAAGTAAATGGCCTTTCTTGGTGCAACCTAGTAAGGGTTTTTCATTACACTTAATGCTTCATTCTTACATTTATTAAACAATGTTTTCAGATGAGTCTGGTAAAAAGGGAAGGGGAAGTAATCACTCATCACATCAGCCAAGATTCTGGCACTACTGCAATCTTGCCTCCTGCCAAGAAAATAGTTATATCTAAGAAGAAGTCAATGCCAGCAAGATTTGTTGCTCCTCTTCAAGGTGTCATTACCAAGGAAGGTGACCAAATCATATTGGAATGTCTCATTGATGGTAAGTTTTCAATTACTGAAAGGTAAAATTGCCAGCCATTGAACATTGGTGCTAAAATATCCTATAACACGTACTATATGATAATTATTACATTTTTGTTGGAGAAAGGAAGCCTGTGTGTGTATATATGCAGTACTTTAGTCTTGTATTAAATTTTCCGTAAGGTGAATTACTGACTCTTCCCAGGAAGCAACTCTACAACAGTTGTTGAACTCCCAGGTACAGTATCTATTTACTGCTAGGTAAACAGAGGCATTAGGTGAAAGGAAATGTGCCCAGCCAGTTCTGTCCCTATCGGGATCCCTGATTGCGAGTCGAGACTGGAGGTAACTGTACTACGAGACCAGAGTATAGCATGAAGCTATACAAATGTCTTGAACTCCTTAAATATACACTAAAAAATATTAAAATATGAAAAGTATATAATATAAACCATATAATGTAAATTTTTCTTTGATTCTATGGTTCTTACAAAAGTCATAGTACTTTTTTTGCATAAGAAATTATAGGGTTATATTTGATTTAATTTAATCACTTTTGTTTTCAGGTAGGTTTATAATCCCTAAATACAGTGGCACCTCTAAAATCAGGATTGTCATTATAAACCAAAGCTAAATTTGTGAGAAATTTAGGATTTTCAAAACATTGCCCCTTTTCTGCTACTTATATCTGAATATTGTATTTTGAAATGTTCTAATAGCAAATGATTCACGACAAACTCGAAATGAAGACTAGATTCACGACAAACTCAAAATGAAGACTAGAGATTTTGTTTTAACTACATTATGCTCGATAACATTCCTTCACCACCACCTCCGGGGTTCATACGTGAACCTACATAAGGGTCCTGCAGCACAGTGGTCTACATCCTCGGCTCACAATTCAGAGACCTGGGTTCATTTCCTGGACAGAACAGAAATCCGAACATTTCCTTTCACTTAATGCTTCTGTTAACTTTGCAATGAAATGTATACCCAGAAGTTAGGCAATTGTTGTGGGGTGCATCCTGGAAAAGGTTGGAAGCTGGCCAATAAGGACTTCAATAAGCCATATTACAGGCTTCCTATCCCTGACAAGGAAAATTTTGTAAAATCATTAAAATCTCAGCAGTGTTGGTAAATTTTACTAAGCAAAATTATAATTTCATCTTGTCGTATGATGGGCATCAACTATAAGAATCTGCTGAAAATTGCTATCTTGTTCTGATGAATTGAAAATCCGGATGTTAACTCTAAAAATTCTGAATTTTAGATCTGTGATCCAGTAGCAAAATTGGTCCATTATTTACTGGAATTTATTATACTATGGTTGTGTGGATTTGGGAGGTGCCACTGCACATTGTTTCTTAATTTAACATTTTCATTAAAAGGTCACCCAGACCCAGTAGTGACCTGGACCCATAACGGTGGACCACTTAGCAATGAAGCTCAAGTGAAGACACACCTTAACAAGACAACTGTGATCATTCCAAGAGTGAGCCAGAAGCATTCTGGACACTACACCTGTCTCATAGAGAACGAAACTGGCTCGGCTCAATGTACCTGTGATGTCATCGTTAAGAGTAAGTGCCATGTTTTGGTTCATGTGTTGCATTAGCGTGTGCTTTTCTTACGTGAACAATTTATATGGTAAACATTTGAATCTTTTCTGTCTCAATATCATCACTGCCTCCTACTTCCTCCTCCCCCTACTCCTCTTCCTCCTCTCCCTACTCCTCTTACTCATATTCCTCCTCCCCCTCCTCCTCCTCCTACTCTTCTTCCTCCCCCTTACTCCTCTTCCTCCTCCCATTACTCCTCTTCCTCCTCCCATTACTCCTCTTCCTTCTCCCATTACTCCTCCTCTTCCATCTTTTCATTAATGTCCAAGCTAAGATGACCTTTTCCTTGCTACAAAGTGTTGTATAATAATGATTATATTCTTTATTTGGGAAGATGGTATAGTTGGTTTTGTAAAAAAAAATTGTGCTAATATATTCATATTAGAACTGGATAGCTTAATTGATATGGATAAAGTAATAAGTTAGGTAAAATCTCACAAAAGCCAATGATATAGTATACGTAATATTTTGAGGAAGTCTTAAGGCTAACATAATAATTGTGGTATACAGTACATGGAAAATTTACAATGATTTTGAAGCTAAAAGTACCAACATCAATCTTAAACAAAGTACTTGAAAGTAACTGATATATTATAATTAGCATCTAGGCATATATTAATGTTAAGATTTTAGTGTTAATTATATAACAGTATTACGAAGTTAAGGTTATGATAATACATTCTGATGGAGTTATATTTAGAAATAGTCATATGTGAATTAGTAGGTTAATACTTCAGATTAGATTTAGGAGAACAATAACAAGATGGGGTACTACAGTGAAGAAATTCATTCCTTTGTATTTCATTTGATTAATGTATATGATGTACCTGGATGAGTTTTTGGGAGTTCTTTTACTTCCCAAGCCTGGCCTGGGACCAGGCTTGACATGTGAGAGCTTGGTCCAACAGGCGGTTGCTGGGATCGGCCCGCAGGCCCACATACCCACCATTGCCTGGGTGGTCTGGCACTTTTGCAGATGCAATACTTTACATAATTAGGAAGAATATTCCATATTTTAGGTCTTTATTTGGATGGTACATTGACATAGTCAAACCCAAAGTAGGTGAGAGAGTACCTATATCTTATGCTGTGTTCATGGCTTTTGTTATATCCCTTCCAGAAGAGTTTGACATCTGCGTTAGTATTTGAGTATAGGCCTTTGTAATTAAAATGATCACAAGACAATGGTTGTGTTAATTATGTTCAGTGGGTTTGAACAAAGGGAGTTATTTGTAGTTTGAAGAAATCAGTTGTTGTTGTTCTGATTACTGCTTCTTGGCTGGTGATGATGGGTTTGATGTAGTTTACAGTGGTTATCTATATGCACAGATACTGTTATTGAAATAGTACAATACTTACTAAGATGGAAAGGCTCTGCAGATTAACCAAACAAATTTATTTGTTATTAAATAGTATTTTTTAACCATTACTACATACAGTAATTTTATTTTATATCACCTTTTTTTATACAGAGACTCAGTTTCCACCTGTGATTTCAAAAAGGCTGCAGCCTGCTGTGGTGGGTGTGAATGAACGTCTCCATTTAGAGATTGATGTTACTGGTACCCCTTCACCACAAGTGTCATGGACAAAGGATGGCCAACCACTTAGTGCCAATGAACATATTGCTTTGAAATCAGAGGGTACTAGGCACTTGCTAATAATTCAACAAGGTAAATATTCTGTGTTTTTTTTTCTTTTGTAATTTATTATAATTTTGTTTATGTGATTTGCCTAATGTCCACCATGTTCAGAGGCTGTGGATATAATATAATACAGGATATAAACATGTAAATTAGAAATCTGTGGCTTGTGGAAGATTTCCATTCTTTACAATAGTTTTCAAGCTGTACAGTATTATGAACTGCAGCAATATCTTGGTCTATACAGCTTTGGCAGGTAGGTGGTCCCTTGAATTTATTACCCGGTAAGTGAAGCGCATCTCCTGTGATCTGTCTTAAATTAAGGTGTGTTGAGCTTGAAACTGTTGTTAAAGGTTCTGGGATCAATTTCTCCATGGCCCAGTCTCTGACCAGGTCTCATGGTTGCTGGTTTGATCTTCCAGGCTGCTTGATGTGGCTGCTCACAGCCTGATTGATCAAGTATCCTCTGAAGGTGATTGTCATCTTCTTTTATTTTAACACTGCGAGAGGTCGGCTTGCTATGCCCAGTATGTGTAGGTAAAGTGTTAAAAACTCTCGGGCCTTCTACTTTTCAGTAGGGCTATTTTGCACATGCTGCCATGCCTTCTGGTCTCATGTGGAGTGATTTCTGTATGCAGATTTGGAACCAGTCCTTCTATATCCTCATACCTTTCTTGGTATGAAAATTGACTTCATTCAGGAAACATTTTAATCATTGATAAACTTTTTCCATATAAATAATGTGTTTTATACATGAAGTTTTCATGGTTTCCACAGTAGGAAGACAAAATAATTTGTGCAGTTGTATAATCTCTTAACTGTCTTTTGAGTCAAAGGTTTTGTATTATTCTTAGATTTTTTTTAACTTTCTGAGAAGCTTTTAATGGCTGGTGGATTATTACAGCAACAGCCTTCTCTGTTTCATTCCATTGCAATGCCATGCCGTCAGTACATTAATTACAACGTGAACTGTTATATCCTACATGTTAGTTCAAGTATTTAGTATTAAAGAGCATTTGCCAATTTTTTGACCATTTGTCAAAATGGTAATTTTCCTTGCAGAAAATTTTGCAAGGCTGCAATATCATATCCACTTCCCATTTTCTGTAAATCTTTGTATTATCAATAAATTTGATGATGTAGTTTGGGATATTATTATCATCAGTGTTATTGAAGTATACATACTTGAATGTAGTACTGTAATGCAAAATAAGTTGGGCATAAAATGGTTCCTTACTACACTCTGCTCATTTCATTTTGGACAGCTCTCTTCTTTATCTAATTTAACTATTGTTTTATCCATTCAGATAATATTTAATGATTCATTATGCTTGTAATTTCGGAGCCAATCTGTCATGTAGTAGTTTATCAAAAGTTTCTTAAAATTCTATGTACATTGCAATCCAGGTTTGAATCAGGTATATTATAGTACAGTACTGTATTCACCTAATTGTATTCATGTAGTTGTGGTGAATACAGTACTTACTATATCTGATTCAAACCTGGATTGCAATCAGTACTGTACTGTACTGGTATTGTGTTGTAAAATGCTGGCATAAGCACACTAAATTGAAATATACATAACTCATGAAAAAATTAGTATTCACAGTGGTCTTTTCAAGTTATGGGCAATAGCACGCTGCTATCATACTGCTATTAAATTTCAGCTGATTGGTCCTGGGTTTGGTTCCCAGGCAGGGCAAGATGTTTGAGCACATTTCCTTACATATGAAGCCTCTGTTTAGTCAGCAGTAAATAGGTACCAGGGGGTTACTTGGTTGCCTTTGTATACATCTTAGAGTAGAATGGCCAGTTACTGACTACAGGAACCTTATTAAGCTTAAAAGGCTTTCTTTCCCCATCAATGGGAAATTGTATCAGTGGAATTCATATTCATCGTTGTAAGGAATTCATATTACTTGCCCACTTTTTTTAGTTATATAGTAGTAATTATTGTAGTAACATTATTTTTTATATAGTTACTAAAATTGTTAAATTTACTGTATTTTAAAATTTGCAGCCGAGCCAGGAGATTCTGGAAGGTATGGTGTTATTGCATCCAATCCCGCTGGTCGTGCCGAGTCTTTGGCTGATGTCATGGTAACTCAGCTAATTCTTGATAAGGCTCCTCCCACACACAGAATGCTGTTCACAGATGTAACTGATGAAGCTAAGGTATGTGACTGGTCATGGTGTTTAACAAATTTACTTCGTACTTATCTCAAAGTATTGACAATTTGGTATGGACATGGCAGCGATTTAGACAATGAGCATTGGACAGTATCTATTATAGTTTTGAGTGTAAATCCTCAGTCAATTTTGCTGCCACTGATGCAGTTCTATGTAAGCAAAACCTTTTTAATTTTTGTATTGTCTTTGCTTCCAAAGCTCCATCATGTGTGCAAGACAGTTGGGAGGTATTGTCCCCCCTTTCCCCTTTTGAGTTTTTATTAAGTTACTTTTGAGGAACATAATGAACAGTACTCATTGCAAGTCTTGCCATGTACTGCCTGGTTTAACTATAAGACTACAGTCAATGTACATACAGTATGGTGATGGATAATCTTTTACTCACTTCACTCAATGCATAACTTTCTCACATAGTGCAAGCTGTATGAATAAATTCTGGAATTATTACACAAAAAGCATAAATGTTACAAATAAATTCACATAATACTGGAAATAAAATGAATGAAGGTATAATACAGTATATACAAATTTGATGTATCACGAACCACGAAAAATTCTTGGTGTAGACATTTGTTACAAATTCTTAATGTGTAGATAACTTGCATAATTCATTCTTATAAGAGAAAACGAGTTAAATGTGATTTGCTAAACAATCAAGATAAAAGGTAACAAAGAATGCCTTTGAATTTCAATACAATTAAAGACAATATGGATTACTTGAAAAATCAAGACCAGAAGATATAAATACTCCATAAAGTATCGAGTACAGTATAGTAAGTAATTATCAAAAGAAGGCGCCAAGCCGGGGAATGAATACTATATAACGAAATACACTTCTCTGAGCTGGTCATTCAGTCATTTTCCTATGCAAGCTCTGCTTCCCCAGAGTCTAAGCACAAATCCAGCCTGGATCACCGTGACCTGTCAACTCCAATGGAGTGGGGGTCTTCGCACGAGCATCACTGCAGAACCATTCGGAAAGAGAGAATAGAAATTTCCCACAATATGCTAACCCCCACTTGGCTCAAAACAATGTCAATTCATGCAGAGTAGATGTTTAGCTGTTGGTATCAAGCACGTGAATGAGGCAGGCAGGTAGATTGACCCCTTGGATGACCTGAGCTGCCATTTGGTGGTTTGCTTGCATACTAGCATATGGTTTATTGGCACGAGGCAAATTATTATTACCTTTGTTTATGTCTTCACTCTTAAATCAAGAAAAAAATTGTTTCCATCTGTAATTTCTGGGTAGTTTTACTCATGTATGAGGTTGATCTCAGATCTGCATGTTTCCCTCATCTCTATGAGTACACCAGATTCCGGTCCTGGTGATCTGTAGGCCAGAGCAAGTCCAGAAACTTAGTCGTTTTGTGGTCTTCTCTGGGATACTGAAACAATGCACTGGGAAGCTGCTGAGGGTCAACCCAGGAAGATGTAATATTGAAAATAAATAACTAATGAATGGTTTCACAATGTGTGTGAGAAAAGTGATAATCAGGCACACACACACACACACATCCACTGCTTTGCATATATCATATAAATTCTTGAAAGCAAAAACAGATGACATGAAAGTAAAATGATGGCAAAGGATGAGGGACAGTTAATGTTTTATGATAAGTATAAAAGACAATTATTCTAACCTCCCATTGATTTATCATTGTAAATATTGAATAGACTTCTGATGAAACTTGTTGGACAGAATTGTGAAAGTGGAGGAGTGCTTGAAGCACAGTACAGGAAGTATGGGGCTGAGAAGATGTTTTGTAAATCACATCATATCCAGTATTTATATAAAGAACTATGACTGAAAATGTTGTGGTTAATGTAGTCATCATTACTATATTTCAAAAGAAAATGCTTTGTAAACAAGATATATGGATGAAGTAATATATTTTATAAATAATATTAGACACATGGATGAACAATCGCTGCAGGTGATAATGAATACAAGAAATAGTCATAGGCATGATAGCAGAAGAGTCAGATTTACAGGCGTTAGGAAATGCGTGAATCGGTGTGGCATGCAAAAACATTGTTCCATTATAATCTTGCCTGTTGCCAACTGCACAAGATAAGAAGTAGTGTTAGTGATGTGTTAATGTGTTTATTACTTAGAATGCTTTATTTACAATTTTAATTACACTTTAAACTGCTATTATGAGATGCTGGAAATTGATGATCCTCTTGGTACACTCTTTACTAGCAAGCCAGAGTTTTCTAACCCAGTTAGTAAGATGCCTTGATTAATCTTGCATTTTCATAATCTTTAACATTTGGTTTCCAAGATTGTATTGGCAATAAGAATATAAAAATGGGAGATGACATACAAGTTTGTGATCTGCAGTTTCTTTATTATAAGAGGCAATTTTCTGCAGGGTTTGAGCATTTTTTGTAATACTAATGCTATTACTCACAGTGACAGACAATGTATTTCTACATTTGTAAGCTTAAAAAATCAGCCATTTTAGTGATTATTTATGGAAAAAGCATTAAATAATACAAAATAATACAAGATGCTTATTTATGGAATAAGCAATGATGGCATACGATTGCAATTATTATCATGTATAAGGGTTTGAAACTACTGGAATATTGTGATGCTGGCCATTTTGTGTGATTACTAGTTTAGTTGTTGAAATTTTATAGGTTTAGGAGCTTCATTGTTATCTACTAAAGCATCAAAGTTTGTAATACAATATCAGGCAACTAGTCTTTTAATCCAGCAAAATTTTATAGTGTCGATTGTCACACAGTGTTATCTATAGCATTAAACAAATATTTCTTGATGTTTGTACCATCTCCTTAGAACATATCCAATAGCTGACAATGAATTTATTTTCAATACTGTATTGTGTTTTTATAAGAATGTGTAAAGATAGAGGCTCTTTATCAACAGTTTTCTATGTATGCACTGTTCTATCAGAGAGAGAGAGAGAGAGACTATTGTATAGAATGTCTTTCCAAGTTGTTATACAGTATTTGGTTCCTTCCTATGGTAGGATGTGTTGTCATATGATCAGGATCATATACAGTCAAGCAGGACGGCATGCTGCCACTGGCATCACTGGGAAGGTTTATGTATAGTCTCTTCAGGGTCATTAAAGGTGCTAGGGAATCATGAGAAAAATAAAATCCAGCCCAGAATGCCCAATCAAGGTACATTCAAGTACAAATTTGAATTCCTTCAGATCCCTCCCTTGCCATTCCTAGTGACTGCCAAATGAGTGCTCTCAGAAACTAGTTTAACTTTCAGGCCACCTAGTTGTGGAAGCTAATGCTTTTCACAATGTTAAGATTATATGTGACAAAGAGCTTTAACATCAAGAAAACTGAAATAAAACACACTAGGAACAACATCATAGCTGTATGCAGAATACGAAAGGTTAAACCTCAATCTATCGTAGTCACTGTTAGTTTTACTTGAGGGCTACAGTTAAACAGCATCCAGTGGTAGCACCATGCACACATCAAGGATTCCTGACCTGGACTGATTCATAGGCCCCGGACTGTGTATCATGTCACTTAGCAGGTGGGGACCAAAATTCAGTTGTTTGAGGTTTTTATTTTGTAAAATTTAGTTTGCATTTGTATACAATATTACAAGTCATTATGTGTCCCTGATATTTTATCGGCCTGTTTTTTTCAGTTTAGTGCTAGTGATGCACAACAGTGGCTTACTTCCTTAAGTAGAGTATATGACTTCATGGGTTTTAGAATCTTGTTCAGGGAGGTTGATGTTTATTGCTGTGAACAGGATACCTTTGGCCATTTCATCACCCCTGTGTTTGCAGTATTGGTTGTTGATCCCTCATGCTTAGATACTCAGGCTCCATTTTTATGAAGGGGGCTGACCAGTGGCTTCCAGAAGCTAGTTTGCCGAGATACTTCCTCCCTCTCGAGTCGCATCAGCTTTAGGGGTCTTTTATAGCCTATTGGGAACCAGAGCCTAAACCTAGCCCCGCATAGACACAGGGAGTAGGAATTGTTATGATAACCCTCACTGAGAAAACATCCAGAAGAAAGTAGAACAATACAGGCAACTGCAATATTCAAGGAAAACAAAGCAATGAATAGCCAAATGACCCCACAAACAATTCACTCGGAAATTTGATCAAACTCCTTCTAGTTATGACTGGCCATCAACAGGCAGCAAGACCATTGGAAGCTCGTAGCTTCCACACCATCTTTGCCTCAGTCCTGTTGCTGATTTCTATGAATGCAGACCTCCCCGAGTCGCTGGCTTTGGCAGGTCCCAGTTTTTTCCTAGGTGTGGGCCTTCCTTTCGACTATCCTGTGGGGAGGGGCCATTTGCTTTTTATATTGTTCCCAATTTTGACATTTTCTACAAGAGCATGTGTTTTAAGCTTCACATGTTGCGTGGACCTAGTCATTTCTTCGCCATGAGCTGCACGTGTTTATGGCACCCTTTCCTGAAGCGCTTGTTTTAGCATTCTTTCTGCCCTAACAGTGACATCTCTAGTGGATTTGGTAATTTACCCCTGGGAGGCCATACTAATATGTAGGGTGCCTTGTCTTGGATAGTGCAAGACTCTTCAATTCTTCTATGAGGAGGAGTTGGGGGCCTGTAATGAAATGCCTCTTTCTGGTAGGGCCTTAGTGACTCAAATTCCCTCCTTCCCTCTCCAACCAGGTGTGTTGGTTCGTGGTTTTTCAGCTCTGGACTGAGGCCAAGATGGTGTGGAAACTAGGAGCTCCCAGTGTTGTTGCCACCTGTTGATAGCTGGCCATAACTAAGGGGTTCGACTTATTTTCTGAATGACTTATATGTGGAGCCATTTAGTTGCACAGTTCTTCAATTTCTTTGAACCTTGTAGTTACCTATAGTGTTTCACTTATTTTATGAATGCTTTCTTAGTGAAGGTGATCATAACAGTCCCTATTTTAGCTATTTTCAAACAATACTGATTATTAACAACTTGTATAACTGCTGATATCTTCCAGGTATAAACTTGTACAAAAACATGTATAAACAAAATTGTAGTCTATTTATTTAGTTAAAATTATCCTGCTGAGCTGTTGCAATTTCTGCTGTTCCATCTGACATATAACTATTGTCATTCTTTTTTATTTTTTCCTTTTTCAGTCCAATTCATTCTTTTGATCTCAATTAGTTTGTCTTTTTTTTAAGTGTTTTCCACATCTTGCCCAAAAAGCTGTGCGTACCAGTGGCTTTAGACATAGTATGTACTAGCTCTATCTAGAAATCCAACATTCGGTTTGAAACTCATTTTGTATGTACAGTATGTACTTTTACCTGAATGAACTTTATTATTATTATTATTATTATTATTATTATTTGTTTATTTTTTATTTATATATACAAGAGTTCTTACATTTTTGTAAAGCCACTAGCACGCGTAGCATTTCTGGCAGTCCTTAATCCTAATTGTTCCCTGGAATACGATCTGCCAAATCATTTACCAACCAGGTACCCATTCACTGCTGGGTCAACAGAGGCTACAGTTAAGGATTGGCGCCCAGTCAGTCCTCCCTGGCCAGGATACGAACCCAGGCCAATGCGCTCGCAAAGCACCAAGCGAGTGCTTTACCACTGCACCACAGAGACTGCTTAATTATGTGTAATAAGGTTATATTGGCACTTTTGCACAATATTGTCATATCAAATTCCATGTGCAATAGTCATATTAGCATCTAGGCACAATAGGGGTCACATTGGCATACACATCCAGTAGGGCCTCACTGATGTACTGTATACTCTCGACTATCTCTAACAGTTTTGGTTGAATTTATTATAGAGTATGTACAGTAGTTAATTGCAGATTTTGTCATGCTTGTATAAGAGATCATAGAATGATATGGAGAACTAGAGCTAAAGAATATATGCCCAAAATAGAATAGATTTATAGAATAGATAGATTTAGAATAGATATATGCCCGAAATAGAAATAGGATAGAACTGCCCGAAACGCTGCACGTGCTAGTGGCTTTACAAGACTGTAATTACCATATTTGTATCCTCACATTCCTTATGTACATTCTTGTATATGCATAAATAAAATAAAATAAAATAAAATATGCTACTCTATTATGTTTAGTTGCTGTAGTATTAGTGTGTCTGCAAGAGAATATATTAAAAGAAAATATATATAAATTTATTACTGCATATAATAGGAAAGTGATACAAGTAATCTTAAAAGTTATGCCAATTCATTTGGGAAATGGTTTGAATGTGAATTGAAATTTATATATTTGTTGATCTAAGTACACTTATATGTGAATTTGTATGTATACATTTTAGTGTATAAAAGTGATAACTCCAGAATAAGCTCCTAGTCTTTGGGTTTCCATCCTTTTTATATTGCACTTGTAGATAAAATGCACATTAATATTTAGTTTAATATCATTCTCACAATTTTATTTTTCAAATTGCACATATTCTCACAGCTACAAAGGGTTTTGCTTTATTAAGTTGTTTGGAAGTTCCAAACATAATTATACTCATACATTTTTGTACATATTTTATGTTTCTTATTTCACTTATGGTGGAGGAACAACTGTTATCTCTCCTTTCTCATCTTCTTGCTGTACAGCGGAATATCGAATCTGTTGAAGAAGGGCATGTGAAAACTATAAAACGAGCTATAGAGGAAGTTGCAGTAGAAGCGCCAGCTTCCACTTCTCCATTAAAGATCCTTAAGGCTCCTCATCCTAAGCCTTATTTTGAATCACCCACTACCACACAGGTCCAACCATCTCCTCCCAGCATTCCACAAACCCCTCCCGAGCCAATGAGTGAAGAGGAACTGGAGATTAAGCGAGCTCCTGGGAAACTGAAAAAGGCATGGCCACCACCACCTTCTGATGATGAAGCAGATCGCATCCCAAAAATTGACACAAGTGTAGAGATAATGTCTCATAATGTGTCTTCCATTATTTCATCATTTTCAGCCTCAAGTGAAGTGCAATCCTATACAATCCCTCCAAAGCAACCCTCAAAACCTAAACCCCCTCCCAAGCTTCCTGAGGAGCCATATATTGAGCTTCAGCCAGAACCAGCACCAGAGTATGGCTATATACCAGTCTCAGAACCCATGGTGGTAGAAGAGCCAGAGTTAGGACAAGAAACTGCCCCTGTAAGCCAACCAGATACATGCATTGTCCCATCATTAGAGCCAGTGCTGGTACCTGAACCAGAACCTGAGTATCATGTTGCCCCATTTCCTAAGCCTACACATGTTGTACTTGAGCCTGAACCTGAGCCTGCATATGTTGCATTTGAGCCTGAACCTACACACATTGCACTTGAGCCTGAGCCTGCACATGTTGCACCATTGCCTGAGCAAAACTTTGAATCTCTTTCTCCTTATGAATCATATAAGGTAAAAGATGTGAAAATAATTGAACGCTTTGAGTCTGGAGCTCAGCTAAGGCAAGAATACAAGAGAGTATCTGCTCCTATCTCGGAGACGTACAAGATTTTATCTCCCGTTCCCGAGGTTGTACCTGAACCTGTCCCAACGCCAGAGCCACCCAGAGTCCCGACGCCAGAGCCACCCAGGGTCCCGACGCCAGAGCCACCCAGGGTCCCGACGCCAGAGCCACCCAGGGTCCCGACGCCAGAGCCACCCAGGGTCCCGACGCCAGAGCCACCCAGGGTCCCGACGCCAGAGCCACCCAGAGTCCCGACGCCAGAGCCACCCAGAATCCCGACGCCAGAGCCACCCAGAATCCCGACGCCAGAGCCACCCAGAATCCCGACGCCAGAGCCACCAAGAATCCCAACGCCAGAGCCACCCAGAATCCCAACGCCAGAGCCACCCAAAATCCCGACACCAGAGCCACCAAGAATCCCAACGCCAGAGCCACCAAGAATCCCAACGCCAGAGCCACCAAGAATCCCAACGCCAGAGCCACCAAGAATCCCAACGCCAGAGCCACCAAGAATCCCAACACCAGAGCCACCCAGAATCCCAACACCAGAGCCACCAAGAATCCCAACACCAGAGCCACCAAGAATCCCAACGCCAGAGCCACCCAAAGTCCCGACACCAGAGCCACCAAGAATCCCAACACCAGAGCCACCCAGAATCCCAACGCCTGTTCCAGTTGTAGAACAAATTACTGAAGAACATATTCCCTCTGATTATGAACCTAAAACAGAAAGAGAGGTTAAAACAGAGTCAAGTATAATAGAAACCAGTTTTTATGAATCAAAAAGATCTTTATCTAAAAGCAGTTTTTCAACAGTTGAGACCAAAGTATTCACAACTGGAGTAACAAGTCCTCCACCTGAGCAGGTTGTTGATTCTATCAACCATGTTACAAGTGTTGAAGATATTATTCTGCAGCCAATTGAACCCAGACAAACAGTCAAGATTTGTGCTGTACCTGAATATATTATTCCTGAATCTAGTGTGGAACCTTTGCCCCCACATGCATCTGACACAGAACCAAGAGATCTAGAATCTTCTACAGAAGATGCTTTGCTGCAGTATTTTGTCCCAGAAAGTGAGCAAGTTATTGAATTCATTCCTTCTCCTCAACCAGTGCCAAATGAGCCAAGTCCAGAACGTGAGGAATTCAATTCAAACATGATATCTCAGATGTCGTCGTCTTCTATAAGCAGAGAAATGAAAACAATGTTTGTCGCTTCGTCAAATGTACAGACAAAAATGTTCTCCCCTGTACTCCCACCAGAAACAGTAGGGCTAACTATGCAAGAGACTAGAAAACTAGAGCGTCAACCTCTTCAACCACTTGTAATGCCAGATTCTAAACACCCTGAGCAAGCAAGTAATGAAGAACCTGTTAAGCCTCCAAAACCTCCAGAGCGTGATGAGGTAAAAGAACAGAAGAAACCAAAAAAGAAACGCGAGTCTGTTATTCAACTTGCAAAACGGCTGGAAGAAACAATTGTTCCAATGTCCCCAGATGAGGTACCAGGTGGTATTAGAATGTTTCCAAGTCCTAAGCAACCTTCCACTCCAGTTCGTGATGTGCCTACCCCAACTCGAGAGACTGAGGATAAAATATTTGGAGACATTAAATCTGAAAAATTCCCTGAACTTGAACCTTTCCCCTTCACTGTGGAAGAAAAGCCAAGGAAAGAACGACCGCGTAGTTTACCTCCTCCTGTGCCACGGAAATTTATTCCTGGTTCCTTTACTGATAGTGAGTATGAGAGCGATATGGAAACTGAGCATAGAATTCAACTTAAGAAAATAAAATTTGAAGTGCAAGAACCATCATCACGTCCAGCTTCCACTGGACAAGATGTTCTTCCTCCGTCAGCTTTTGACACTCCACCAATTTTTGAAGGTGGTATGAGACCCGAAATCCTGAAAAAGGAGGAAGTAGCTAAAAAAGAACCAAAATCTATTACACCGAAGAAAAAGACCAAAATTGTGGAAAAGTTTTTGGCCTCTGCAGGTAAAAGTGCTGAACAAGAGATAGTAAAGCATGTTCCAAAGAAGCCTACAAAGAAGGATACAATACCCCCAACAACAACAGAAGTGTCTGATAAAATTGCACAACCTCAGCTAATAGAACATGTGAAGTCTTCTCCAAAAATACCGGAGTTGACAGATATTGATTTGGAACATGTGAGAGCACCAGGGAAGTTGGTTAAGTCCTGGCCTCCACAACCAGACACACAATCAATGCAGTCAGTACACACTGATAGAGAGTTTGTTACTCAGAAACAGTCATCCTCAGTGTCTTCTTTCTCTGAAACCAAGACTCATACAACTTCTGTGAGTTATGAAACAAAAGAATCACAAATTTTAAAACATTCAGAACAAACTATTATTCCTGTTGTAGCCCATAAACCTGCACCTGTTTATGTCCATAAATCAGAACCTACACCTAGCTACATTCCTCAATCAAAGCCTGCACCAGATTATGTTCTTCAGCCAGAGCCTGCACCAGAATATGTTCTTCAACCAGAGCCTGCACCAGATTATGTTCTTCAACCAGAGCCTGCACCAGATTATGTTCTTCAACCAGCGCCTGCACCAGATTATGTTCTTCAACCAGAGCCTGCACCAGATTATGTTCTTCAACCAGAGCCTGCACCAGATTATGTTCTTCAACCAGAGCCTGCACCAGATTATGTTCTTCAACCAGAGCCTGCACCAGATTATGTTCTTCAACCAGAGCCTGCACCAGATTATGCTCTTCAACCAGAACCTGCTGCTGAATATGTTACAGAACCAGAACCATTCCTTGTATCACCTCTCGAACCTTCAGTTGATCTTGCTCCTGCGTCTGGTTTCAGATCGGTAAGAGCACCCATGCCAAAGAGTTCCAAAATAAAGTCATCTCCTGCGCCACCACCACCATTTGACTTGCCCCCTCCACAAATATTAGCAGATTCAAAATCAAAATCAGTTTTATCTGAAGAAAAACCAATCCCAGTAATCAAAGCTGCACCCAAATCAACAGCCATACATGAGAAGAAACCTATAACTAAACCCACTATCAAACCTGTTAAGAAACCTGAGCCCCCATCTCAGTCTGTTTCAAGGCCCACATGGGTTAGTAAAAAGGTTTCTGCTTGGACTTCGAGTTCTCATGATGTAACTTCAAATGCTGTTTCCACACTGAAAACACGTTCTCAATCTGCAGAACGACCTCGTGTATCAGAGTCGACAACGTTTCCTGCAAGGCCACACGAAGCCCCACCTGCAATATATTGGTCAAGCAATATCACACTTCAAGAAAAAAGAATGTCATGGCCTCAGACAGTTCCTCAAGTGAAAACAGCCACATCTGCTACAATTCATGAATCAAGTTCAGTGACATCTAAACAAGAAATGATTAAAATGTCACAACAGATGTCAAAGACCTCAGTAAAGAAAGAGGTTAAGAAAGAGACAACTGTACAGGGTAGTAAATTGAATACTGGAAAAGCAGTGCCTGAGAGACCTGTAACAGCAGGGCCCAAAAAAATTGTACCTTCTGTGCAGAGACCGGTTCCACCATCTGTTCAAGAACAAAATATTCAATCAAAGAGGGATGTCTTTGTAAAATCATCTGCTCCTTCCAGAGAGAGTTCTGCTGTGCCTCCAATTATACAACTTCCTCCACTAGAACCATTCCCCTTTGAAGTACAAGCAGAGAAGCAGAAGCAGCCTAGAGGAAAGGCACCACCTATGCCTACAAAATTTGTCCCTGGTTCATTCACAGAGAGTGAGTACGAAAGTGATTATGAATCAGTACCAGGAAGTTTTTCCAGATTATATATGAGTGATAGTGAGGCAACAGGTTATAGACCACTGAATATTAAAATGAAGAAGGGGAGAACTAAGAAACCAAAGCAACCTTCCCCACCACCGCCAACATCATTTGGCCCTCCACCACCTTTTGAAGTCAAGCTTATGCCATTAAGTTTGTGTTTCTCAGATGTAGATTCTGATATTCCAACTTCAAGGGAGAGTACGCCTGTTCCCAAGCCAATAATAAGTCACAGTAAACATATAATACAATCGACAAAATCTTTAGCTTCCCAGATAACCCCAGAAAATAAACCCATAAAACAAATGCCAAGATTTATTCAGCAGAAAACTCCTGTTGTGACTCCGGCTCCAGCGCACAAGATTACTCCCATCACTCCAACTAAACCAACCCCAGCTGTTGCCCCCAAAGTGGCGCCTGTACCATTACAGAAAACAGTTACAACACCGAGCATTTTGAAGGAACCACCAGCAATACAGATGACTAAAGGTGTTTCATCAGCATCTTCTGAAATGAGTACTAAGACTGAAATTCAGCATCTAAGTTCAGAGAAGTATGTTCAAATTACAGAAAAGAAAGAAAGAGGAGTAAAGGGTATGAAGAAAATGTTTGAGGGTAGTGGCCCAGCTCCTGTACCACAAGGTGTCATAGCATCCCCACACATTTCAGTCCCATCTACTATTGGGATAAAGCCAACTCCAATGTCACCCATTGGTGTTAAACCCACTCCAGCACCAAGTACTGCACCAGTATCCCAACCAATTGAAGCTCCTGTAAGATATATCCCGGTTACAAATGAAACTGATGGTGCAGAGAAATCTACAAGTTCAAACAACACAAAACCAAAGCCTTCTTCACCAAAATCAAGAAAGAAGATAGATAATCCACAAATGGCAGCTCAAGAATTAGAAGAAAGTGGTTACACTGCAGATACTGAAGGAACTCTCCCTCGTCGCAATGTTAAGACCAGCCAGTCTGCGAGCTCATCTAACTTTAGTTCATTTTCCAAAAGTGAAAGTTTTATGTCTTCATCATTCTCGAAAACTGAAAGTAAAAGCTTCACAAGTTCTGAGTTCGGACAAGTAGAACCTCCATTTCCTTCTAGCTTTGGCATCCCTGCAAGTGGTGGCTTGCCTCATAAAAGTAGCTTCCCCTCAGGCTCCTTTCCCTTCCCTTCCACCCCAGCTTCTTCAGTAGACCAGACCTCGCACTTCTCCAGTTCGTTCAAGTCGTCAGAAAGTAAATCTTCCCAGGTTCGTAAACAATAGTCTATCGGTGCTTTTTGATGCCTTTCGGCAATAGTGTATAGCTTCAGTCGTCAATAGCTGTGTTAGATGTCAATATCACTAATAATGTTTAACCATGGGGCAAATCTTTGTAGCCTTCTGTTTCTTTAACTGTTTTCCTGTTCATAATGGCTTGCATGCACTTTTGCACGATGTCTTAGAACCTGCATATTGGACATACAATGCGCCTTACACCCCACTATTCTGTTCTAATGAAATTTTCTTTCTGGACAGGTTAAAAAACTATGGTCATTTCCCTGCTAAACTGCAATTGATGCAAAACCTGAGATTTTAAGTAAGTTTGTTTTACTCCATCAGTGAAATTGTGTGATTTTCTCCACGTCGGTCATGAGTTCTGGCGGTAACCAATTAATTCACTAAAAATTCTGTGCACACATTACATTTTCGTTTTTACTTTGATTTCTTTAGCACTTTGGGGTACCTTTCTTTCGTTTCCCTTTTCCATCCTATCCATTTATGCTGCTCTTCAGATATGTTTTCATTAAACTGAGTCATGCTATCTGCAGATTCCATTCCTGTAAGTACGACACACAAGTAATTTATATGTTGTACAGTATAGGTGAATGTTGATTCTTCTTATGAATGGCCTTGACAACTTACCCAGATTATGATACAGTCTTGGAAATTGGATTGGGTAAATTTTTTTGTACTAAATTAGTTTTAATGACCTTGGGCAAGTGCTGACCAAGTGAATAACAATTACTCATTCTACTAAAGTTTGAAAATTTAAATTATCAAACTTTGGACATTTTACATAAATTCCAAAGGCCAAATGTATGTGATGTATATTTCAATATTTCAGTTTTGGGTCACTTTCTTTACAGATGTTTACTAGCAGGTCGGAGGAAGTTCACGAAGAAAAGCGGGGTGGTGAAGGCCCAAAGACGACAAAGCCAAAACCGGCACCACCTCCACAGCAAGAAAAGAAACCCAGATTTGAGGAGTTCAGGAAAGAGACAAGAGGGAAGCCAGGAACATCAAGCCCCTACTCAGAAGACACTTATTATGCCATGAAGGATGAAAGTGATGTTGCAACAGATACAGGCAGAACCCAAAAGAAGGTTGAAATTAAGAGTGAAACACATGTAGAATTCATGTCTGATAAAAAAGTTGAGGTGTTTGAAAGCACAAGTATGGATGTTTCTCCGCATCCATCCAAAAAACAGACAATTAAAGTAGAACAGAAAATGGACAGAAAAGCAACTGAGGTACCAAAAATTGAGGCACAGCAAATTTCAAAACCTTTCAAGCCATTAAAAGAAACTAAAAAAACTGTGTCTCAAGATTTAACTATGAAAAAGTCAGACACTACATTCAAAATAGATAAGCATGTTAAAGAAACAACAAAATCAAGTGAAATTAAAAAGTTTGTGGACAAGTCTAAAACAGAAGAAAAATTATTAAATTTTCAGCCAGTTTCCGAGCCCAAAGCAAAGCAAATAAGGTTGCAACCTGAAAAATCTGCAAAGGTCCCAGAAATTCAGCCTCTTAAATCTACAGGACTTGTAAAACAAGCTGTCACTCGGCAAGAGAGAGAGAGAGAAGAGCTTGACTTGAAACCTTTTCCATTCAAAGTTGAACCTGATATGCCCAAGAAGTCAAGAGGAGCCCCACCACCTCAACCAAGCAAGTTTATAAAGGTCGAATTCCACGAAAGTGACTATGACAGTGATTATGAGGGCCGTATTCCACCTAAATGGAAACCATCAGACAGTGATGCTGAAGATCAAAGCTATGGAAGGATCAAAGCACCAATTAGTACACCAAAAATTACTCGCCTTCATGTAAGAGAACCAACCCCTCCTACAGCCTTTGATGAGCCTCCAAAGTTTGAAGGACCGCCAAGGCCAAAAGTTGATTTTCCTGAGTCTGAAACTGAACCTGAGCGAGAGGTTTCACCAGAAATAATTATTCCAGAAAAAATTGAGAAAATAAGAAAACCAGAACCGCCACCAATAGTTCCAAAAGAACCAAAAATTTTTAAATCGCAACCACAGAAAAGAGAGCCTCCTCGAAAAAGATCGCCATCACCAGTTTTGAAGCCTGGATCACCACCCATAGAAGATTATGTGCCACCACGGCCCCAGACAGCACCATTTTCTAATGCCATTGGTGTAGAGTCAACCAAAATCACAAAAATAGCAGATTCTAGTAAACATCACCAGAGATTTTTAACCATGCAACAGACTACACGTGTAATCAAGTTTACTGATGCACGCTCAGCATCTACAACAGTTAGTACAGCAGAAAAAACTCAGGAGTCAAAAGCAAGACCTTTGCCGAGAGAGGAACCTAAACCAAAGCCTCTTCCACCTCTGGAGCCTTTCCCTTTTGCCCCTGAGCCAGAGAAAGCAAAGAAAGAGAGAGGTGCTCCACCACCTAAGCCTAAGAAGTTTCAGAAAGGTGAGTTTACTGAAAGTGATTATGAAAGTGATTATGAAGGTCCCATCAAACCAAAATGGCAGCCAACTGACAGTGATGCAGATGATATAAGCTATAACAAGGTGAAACCATGCCTTCGGTCAGACAGAACACCTTCAAAGGCCAGAGAACGAACACCCACTCCTCCTACAATCTTTGACACTCCTCCGGAAAGTGGAGGGCCATGGAGACCAATTATTAAGCCTTCTGAAATAGTTATTCTAAAGGAGCCCAGCCCTGAAGTTTTCATCCCTAAAGAATTACCCAAGAAAATTGAACCACCAAAGAAAATCACAGTAAAAGTGCCAAAACAAATTTTGAAACCTGTGGAGAGGCCATTGTCTCCTCCTCTCCCATCACCAGGGCCTACTCCAGAAGAAGGTATAATTGTGCAAGAAACTCGGTATGTTGTAGATAAAGTAGATCTCCAGTCAAGAGTAAAACCTCCTGCCCTGAAAGAGATTCAGACATACGAAATTAAGCCCTACACAAAGATAACTGAAAGAACAGAGAAGACTATAACAAACTTGAAATTAGAAGAGGAGCTACGAATAAGGAAAGAAAAGAAAGAAACAAAAAAGACCATTATCACAGAATCTGAACAGGTTCCAGCACACCCTAAACCACCAGCGAAATTTGAACAAACTGTAGAAAATGAAAAGTTTCTGGATCTGGAACCATTCCCATTTGAACCAGATAAAGGCAAACCCAAACGGGATAGGGGACCACCACCTCCAAAGCCTAAAAAGTTTATTAAAGGAGAGTTTAGAGAAAGTGACTATGATAGTGATTATGAGAGTAGAGTTCGGCCCAAGTGGAAACCACCCGAGAGTGATGCAGAAGACCCAGAATATACACCAGTTAGACCACCCCCACCCGCAGAAAAGCATTTTTCCAAGAGCAAGGAACGTACTCCCACACCACCTTCAAAGTTTGAAGTTCCTCCTGCATCAGGAGGACCCTTGCGCCCAACAATTGATCCTCTTGATATTCTTGAAGTGGATGTAAAAGAGCCATCACCTGAAATTATCATACCCAAAGTAAAGGAGAAGCCTATATCAAAAATTTCAAAGATAACACCAAAGGCACCTGCATTAAAACCGAAGGAACCGGAACCATATATATCCAAGATACCTTCTCCTCCTCTACCTGAACCTGGGCCTCGACCAGAAATTGGCTATATTCAAGCTAAAGCTCCCAAAATAGAAGAGAAGGAAGATGTTCATATTAAAATGATAAAGAAAAAGATAGAAGCTAAAAAGGGCTTTCAGATTGATATTGATATTACAGATATATATGACTTTGTTTCTGAATCAGATCATGAGAGAGTTGATACAGAACATAGCCAAACTAAACCATTTCCTCAATTAGTACCATTTCCTTATGAACCTGATCCTAATAGACCTAAACGGCAGCGAGGTCCACCACCACCTCAGCCAAAAAAATTCATGAAAGGAGAATTCAGAGGTAGTGACTATGAGAGTGACTATGAAGCACCAATTGCTCCTAAGTGGGTTCCTCCTGACAGTGAGGGGGAAGAGCATGTTTATCGGCGCGTTGCTCCTCCTGCTGGGGAGATAGGGAAACAGCGAAGTGAATCATCTGGCAGGGACCCTTCACCTCCATCCAAGTTCGACCAGCCACCTCATTTTGAAGGACCACCTCGCCCAGTTATGGACCTCTCGGATCTACCAAGAAGAGAAAGAAGAGAGTCCTTAGAAGAGTATTCTATCCCTAGGTTCCCAAAGGTGGAGTTTAAGCCCTTTGATCTAGAGGAGGATGCTGCTGTTCATCCTCAAGGCACCATCACAACAGACACAGAGACTGAAACAGAATCACATACCAAAGAAAGCATTGACAGAAGATATGTTAAATCAGCTCAAAGTAAGTTTTGCTAAAGAAATATGTATAAAATTTAGTTCATTTTTTATTTTCCATTTTTAAAGTTGTACATTAGACTGGCCCAAGCTTATAGGGATGACAAAAAATATCTACTCACCAAATATCTGACCCTCCCCCTGGTAATTGTGAGGTTTGCTATAAAAACTATGTGTCAATTTTCAGTTCGATTCGGACATTTATTGGTGCCGCCAATCTACCTTGTATGTGGTCAAGTAGTATTCCCAAGCGATCCACGAGGGGAACTACTAAATGCTCATATCTTGGAGAAACCACTTAAAAATATGACCTATATGACCCTAAAAAATACGACCCTAAAAATATGATCAATTTACATTATAGGATAGCATTGTCAAATACTGTATTTACTTAAACAAATCCACAAGGGCCGTGATGAGGATTTGAACCTACGTCCAAGATCATCCCAGACGCTGCCTTAATTGACTGAGCTACGACATGGTCAAAAGAGTTGAAATCAGAAGTTGTACCTAACTTACTTGGATCCTGCAACCTCTCCGAGATACAAACCAGGGTTTTACACAACTCCCCCATGCACTCGAGCTAGTGCATTTGATGATCTCGGACGTAGGTTCGAATCCTCGTCACGGCCCTTGTGGATTTGTTCATTTGATACATCAAACTATTGTGATTTCTGTGTGTATTGTATTTACTTGTCTGTTGGCACCAATAAATATGTATGAATATTTCTGAAACTTTGCATATATTATATTTAATATACCCCACAAGTTCTAAGGGGTGAGACTGTAGCCTTTGAAATTTTTTTTCTTTGGGCCAGCATATTGTACATACTACAGATTTATAGTATAAAGTGCAAATAATTTGTCTTAAATACTTAAATGAACTTTCTGAACTATCACTATCAATTAGTCCCCTAAGGTAAGTATTCACTCCATCACAAGACCATGATCATGTACACTCTGACAGGACAACTTATGGGTAATAGCATCACAAGGAACTTTTGGGAAGTCCGTGCAGGGTCATTAACAGTGCTAGGAAGTCCCTGCAGGGTCATTAACAGTGCTAGGAAGTCCCTGCAGGGTCATTAACAGTGTTAGGAAGTTCCTGCAGGGTCATTAACAGTGCTAGGAAGTCCCTGCGGGGTCATTAACAGTGCTAGGAAGTCCCTGCAGGGTCATTAACAGTGCTAGGAAGTCCCTGCAGGGTCATTAACAGTGCTAGGAAGTCCCTGCAGGGTCATTAACAGTGCTAGGAAGTCCCTGCAGGGTCATTAACAGTGCTAGGAAGTCCCTACAGGGTCATTAACAGTTTTAGGAAGTTCCTGCAGGGTCATTAACAGTGCTAGGAAGTCCCTGCAGGGTCATTAACAGTGCTAGGAAGTTCCTGCAGGGTCATTAACAGTGTTAGGAAGTTCCTGCAGGGTCATTAACAGTGTTAGGAAGTTCCTGCAGGGTCATTAACAGTGTTAAGGAATAAACAGTGTTCATTTCATCATTAAGTGATGATGTGGGCACGAGCTGCTTGGCTGTGCTGTGAGCTCATTCTTCATGTGCTACCCATGGTTGCTGTATTAGTCCTAAGGTCCCCTCACATCCAGGAGGGGTGCCCATGATTTTTTTCCCTCCCAAGATGGCGCTTGTTTATTGGAGATCTGAGGAAACAGATGCGAGCTCCGTGTACCTGCAGGAATTTTTAATCTTGGTCTAGACCTAAAATCAACCCTGGTTGACATGCACACCCCCAATGAAACAATGCTGGTTGATATGCTCAGTTGAAGAGTTAATGACCCTGTGAGGACATTTCAGAATTTCCCTGTGGCACCAATGCAAGAATGTTGACCTACTTGACTAGGCTACATTATCATGATCTTAAGACAGTAGATTGTTACCTTATAAATCTGCTCGAAAGGGCAATTTTCACATTTATTAAAACTTTATTTATGTTGAATGTGTATATCTTTTTTTCAGAAACAGTAAGTCACCAGTTTGAGGACATGACTCAGACATTCCGTCATAAAGCACAAAAATTTGCTGAGCAGTTAGTGACAGAGGTATTTGCTGCCAGGGAGGGCTCAGTGCCAGCTGAGCCAGCAGGTGAACCCCCATCACTACCTGAGGAGTTGAGGACCCATTCTCTCTCACCAGACTCCACTGCAGTGCCTTCATCTACCACAGCTGCTCATGAGGCTTTGTCTCCGTCTCTTCAGGAACCTCAGGCATACAGAGATGAATCCAGGGTCTCGGAATTTGGTGAGTACTGATTAAATTTCAACATTAGTACAAAGGATATATACAGAAGCTCTATTTTTTTGGCTAATAATTTGATTATTGTAGCCTGCAAGATTTTTTTTTTTAGGTTGATACATTCACAATGTCTCAACTGAATTAGATGTTTTTAATTTATGCCTTTAGCTAATGTAATGTAGTTCATAGTTCTGGGAATTTGTAGCAGCTCCTTTGCAGCAATTTCTAAATATGAGTACCATCAGTTTTTATATTTCTCTGATTAGTTACAGAAAGTACAGTAGTTTTGTTTTAAACCACTGTCTATATATTTATACATGTATATTTCAAAAGTTATACATAATGAACACCATCTCTGACACAGATACAACATGTTAGTGAAAAAACTAAATAAATAAAGTGAGAAAATTTGAAAATAAATCAATAAAGTTATTCCCATGCGGCAACTCTCCTAAGTTTTACGTAAAAAAACACAAATTCTCCAGGCCACTACAGCTAAACTATAAGAGGTGGACATTTTTACTTTGATTTTTGTGATTCCTGGGTGCTAATTAACCCTACCAAAAGGAAAAATACTGTTTCTGTTGGGGAGCCCATTTGGCCTCTTGAAGCTATCTGAACTGATATAGTGCTTTATTAGTTTGGGGGCATCAGTCACAGGAGTCTTTTGCCTACCAGGGACCATTAGCCAGAACCTGACCTCCTCTCCGAGACGCGCTGGGAGCAATGGCCTATGAGCATTTAACATTTGTAGTAGGTCATAATTTCCGTTGACCAGGGAAGGACCCAGAAAGGTAGTCAAATCAGAACATACCACTGTCTTGTTAACCTGTGCAATCTACATCCTAAAAGATCCAAATAACTCCCCTCCCCTAGAAAGAAACCAAACAACCAACACTTCATGCAACAAGCACTCCCACTCGTTAGTGCTACCTACGCCCAAGGGGGAGAGGGAGCTGGTAGCCCACTACCCCAGGTCTTGAACTGATGTGCTAGCAGTTGGATTGGTCATCTCTGACCTCGAGTTCCTGTTCTGGATTTTTGCCATCTGTGACTGTTCCCACTGTTTGTGTGGTGTGGTGGCCAGGTGTCTTAGAGTACAGGTGCTGCATGTGCCTAGGGTGACCTTCCCTAGGTGCTCCGAAAGTACTGTCATTACGTGTCATGGTTATCTTCGCTAGGGGTGTGTGTGTTTGCGGGTTTTGGTTATTCTTTTCTGTTAATTTTTGCCTTGTGTGGATGGAGGAGGTTTGCCTAGCTTCTTATTAGGCTAACCTTGGTTGTGTGGTGGTCGTCTTCTGTTGCCCCGAAGGTTTCACAGCTGCTATTCGGGGTCAGTTTGCCTGCTAACTGACAGGGTTCTTCTGGCTTAGCTGCCCAGGTGCCTGGGCTTCTCATAGGGCTTAGTCACTTTACAGGCTCTGGAAAACCCCTGTGGTACCATGGATACTTCTTCCGAAGGTTGTTCGTCGCCCCTATCTCAGGGAGACAATCATCCGTACTGCCTCCGTCATGCTACGTGTTGGGCTGGGGACACCTATGACCCGGAGTCTTGTGGGATTTGTTTGTCGCTTGTACTTCAATTTACTCATTCCTTGTCTGTTGATCTCAAGGATCAAGTGGTAGCTGCGTTGCATACTCGATTCTCCTTAATGCAACGAGCCAGGTTGGTTGCCCAGTTGGAGGCCCTGGAGCTGCTTCACTTGGGTTTTAGGGACCAGGATTTGGGGGTGTTGGCCACTTCAACCTTGGTTCCTTCCGCGCCCCTGCTACCTTCGAAAGTGGGTATGATTCACCCTGTTCCTTCCTCCCCCTGCTTCTTCCTCCCCTGCTTCCGGCTCCCAAACGTCTGAAGGTTTCGAAGTAAGGACAGGATTTATCTCTGGATGAGGCTTGGGTGGCTTCAGGGACTGCACCTTCCAATTCAGGCACGGTGGTGGTTAAGCCTCTTTTTCCCACTGGGGCTTCTGGGGCGATCCAGCATACTCCCTACCTGGAAGCCTTTCCCCTGAACTCTGCATTTTCTTCAGGGGTGGTGGGCATTGATGAGAGCTCTGCCTTGAGGCCTTTGTCGTGGGTTCCCGGGGCTCACGGGGAGTCCACTTGGAGCTCTTCACTCCTTTTGACCCTGCTTGGGGCCTTATGCCCTTTGGGTGGGGGTTGTTGCTGCAGAGAAGGGGGTTTTTGTCCCCTCCTTCCCTTGATGAATTTGTATTATCGTATTTACCGGCGTGACTTATGCACCCTTGTGTCGGACGCATCCATCTTTTGCTTGGACGTTTCGTACTGTGGAAATTTTATATATATATATATACAGTATATATATATTTTCGTGTGTTTCATCATACTTGATTGCTCGTTATTTTAATCTAGTTTTGGCACCCCCGCTCAGATCAGCAGTTTCGTTGTTTATGTTTTTGGCAAGAATTTTGCCATATAGGTTGTGATGTTTTGCGTTGCCGGGACTGGCCGCCAGGGCAGCACACTTGCTCATGGCGCACCTCCCCTCCGTTGTGGTTTGTCATCCACTCCTTGCATATGTCTCCCAGGCTGTTGAAAGTTTATCATCCCTTTCCCAATTTTTGGGTCTTTTTCATTCCGTTAATGAACCAGTGTTCTTACCGGTAACTAAGTCATTCCCTTATATATGATATGTCTCAGGTGTGGGTTATGTCTACTATTAAATGGGTGGGGAGGTACGTGACTTGGTGTGAGCTTCCCTCATAACTGCCGATGTGTCGTCAGTAGTTTTGGTAAGTTTGTAATCATCTAGTTGTGCTTGCGGGGATTGCACTTTGGATCTTTCGGCCCGCCTCTCATTCGTCGTTCTACTGGTGTACACATTCGTGAGATCCTCGAGCTCTTTCATATTTAAGTTTATTCTTGTGTATGGTGTTGGCCTCCACCACATCACTGCCTCCTGCATTCCATACCTTACTACTATGCCACTGGACAAGTTCTTTCTAATGTCGCTGTGGCTCCTTTGGGTACTCAATTTCCACCTGTGTCTCATTATGGATACAACAACCATGTTACTTCATCCATTTTTTCTACCCTGTCAGTTCCCTCAAGGAATTGTGGGTTGTGGTCATGTCTCCCGGTCTTGTGTTCCAGGGACAGTCTTGTCTTGTGTATGAGACTGTGGTACATCTGTATAGTATTCCCTCAGTCTTGTGTTTACAGATTGTGGTTATTGGCTTGCTTTTATTATTTTATTATTGGCACCAATTTTGTGCCTTGCGACCTTGCCCGGTATGCTACCCCCCCCCCCCCCCCCCCCGAAAAAAAAAATAAATAAACATAGTACAGTACGTCTTATCCGCCGGCAAATGCAGTAGGTAGGGCTCCCCTCTCTCAGGTTCGTTTCCGGGTACCCTTGGGTTCCTCAGATTCGTCTTTCGAGAGGTTTTCTTCCTCTTGGCTTACCCTTGTAGAGGTTCTGGAGACTCTTGGTGCGTACCTCATATGAGACCCAGTTTATGTCTCTGTGTTGGATCCAGTTTTGTTGGAGTTTGGTTCCTCTTCCACTGATCGGGTGCATTCTGAGGTTCCGGTGTCTTCCTGGCTGGCAGCCTGCCTTGACGACAGGTTGGTGTGGGCTCCCTGCCAGTCTGCTAACTGGGGTTCTGGTTCTTTCCCAGCTTGCCGGGTTAGGGTTCCCGGTAACTTGGCAAAAGTCCCAGTTGGTTCCGTCCTGGGTTCGGATGTGGCTGGGCCTAATGCGTTCTCGGACTGCATCTGTTTCTCTTCCTTCATTGGCTCTGCTTTGGTTGCAGTACCACTTTCGGCTGTTTTTGAGAAGGGGTTCGGGGTTACTCGGCGGTTGCTTGAGCAACTGGGCGGGAGCCTGAATTTTGCTCCACCGGTTTATCCGATAGGCAGGATTTGGCTTCGGAGCCTGTTCTGGTATCTTCGGAGCAGCCTGTTTTGCCGTTTTCATGATCGCTAGGTTCATTGCCCAGTATCCTTAAGCCGGTTGCTGAGTCGCCAGCTTCCTTTTCGGGTTTTTGGGGTTCAGTGCCATGTTGCCTTCTTCCCTCACTCGATGTGTTCACGGACGCCTCGTCTCTCAGTTGGGGCATTGTTATCAGTGCTTACCAGTCCGGCCAGGGGTGTTGGTGACTGTCCTTAAGGTGGGCTCAAAGCACGGTGTGGAAGTTTGCAGTGTGACAGGCGCTGCAGTGGATTTGGCTTCCTTGGAGCTCTATGATTTGGCTCCTTTTGGACTGCTTCCCTGTGGTTCGTTGTCTCAACCAAGGGGGAGGAGGGAGTCTCTTCAGTCTGTGGGGCTTTGGGGCTTACTTCGAGTAGTGCTTCTGCTAAGTTTTTGTGGTTTGGCTCTTCACACTATTCACATTCAGTGTGTGTCCAACGTTGTGGCAGACAACCTGTCTCACTTCATTCATCTTTCCATGGAGTGGACGGTCAGTGGTGCCGCCTTCCTCTGGCTTTGCTGGACGTTCCGGAGGTGGACCTCTTCGCGTCAACATGGTCTCAGCATCTCCCATTGTACGTGGTGCCATTTCCCGACTGTGAGACTCTCGGTAGATGCTTTTTGGTAGGACTGGTCGAGGTGGAGGTTCCTGTACCTCTTTTTCCCAATCCAGCTGTTGCTCCAGGTTCTGGCTTGGCTGGAATCTTTTAGGGGAAAAGTGATTCTCCTGGCTCCATGGTGGTCGGCCCTGCCTTGGTTTCAGGCGTTGCTTGCTCGGTGTCCGAATCCAAACATTTTTCTCACTGGTTTTGCCTCTTTCAGCAGGTTGGGATGGTGAGGTACCTTGCTGGTTCGTCTTACTGCTCCTCACTACGCATCTAGTGTGTCGCCATTTGTGTGGTGATCAGATGGCTTCTTTGATGGTGTCCCACCTGCGGTCTTCGTCTCGATGACAGTATGAAGTTTTCTTGGCGGTCTTTACGTCATTTTCTTTCTCTTCGTCGGTTTTCGTCAATTTAGGACCAGGTTGTTTTGTCCCTTCTTTCTTGGCTTTTTCTGGATTGGCATCTCATGCCTACTACTGTTACTTCATATTGTGCGGCGTTGGTGGAGCCGCTGCGTTCAGGGTGGATGTCACTTCCACTCCATTCTGCAAGTTTTCTCAAGTGTTTTTTCACTTCTGGCCTGCTCATGTGCCGCCTGAGCTTTCTTGGTCTTTGGACTGGGTTCTTTCCTGTCATCTCCTCGCTTTGTAGTGGCCCTTCGGTCCGTGATTGCTTTTAAAAGGCCTTGTTTTTGTTGGCTTTGGCCTCTGGGGGTCAGGTTGATGAGCTTCATGCTCTTCTTTGACGCCAGGGGTTCTGTTCGCTTGGTTATTTTGTTCGTTTCCAGCCTTTTCCTTTTCTGGCAAAGAATGGGACAGCAGGCTTCCTAAGGGGGGTCCGTTGTTTGTGGATGCTTGGTTAGGCCGGGGGTGCATCATGTGCTGTGTTCGGTGGTGCTTTATGCTACTACCTGCTACCCACTGGTTCTCTGACGAACGCTCTCTGGATTGATCCGCTTTCCCTGGTTCTCTGTTCCAGGGCTCATGTGTCTCCAGTTGTCTGCAGTGTCATTCATTCTTGCCAGCCTGTGGTCTACCCTTGTGCCCATGATGTTAGGTAGTATGATGCTCTCTTGGCGGTTTTTGGCGACATGTCTTGGGTCAACATTCGGGTGTGGGGGTTTTGGAGGTTGAACAGGGTCCTGGCAGCCAGGTATCTCATGAACGTTCCAGTTCCTTCACGGCCATCTCTCTTCCTCATCTTGATACCAACGGTACTGCCGCCTCCTGGGTAAGTTCCTGTTTTTACTTATCTTTTTGGGTAGCTTTCTGAGGGGGGGGGGGGGGTCAGGTTCTGGCTCGAGGTCCCCGATAGGCAAAGGACTCGTGTGATTGATGATCCCATATCAATAAAGCACTATATTAGTTCGGATAGCTTCAGGGAGCCTCTGAGGCTCACCCAGAAAATGGCGTTTCACAGTAGGAATAACATGGCATCTAAGCTGAATGTCTATATATGTTTGGGAAGGTTAATATCAGCAGGATAGTTTTCCTTAATAGTGTGCTGCTTGTGTATTTCAACCTGGTTGCTAGTATGATATCAATTTCATGTTTAAATTATTAGACATTGAATGCATTTTTCCTTTGACACATTTATTGTGTTTGCTTCTTCACTCTAGATGTATGGTATTGTTAGACCAAATGTAAATGTAAAGGAAACACTTGAGAAATGAGACTGACCTGAAGGGCTTACATGGTCTTCTTTCAATTGAGCATAAATAACCTTCCTTAAGTCTCCTCTGCTCAAGTATTTTCTTTGTATCCATTATTAATACTTGAATCTAGATTTTATTATGCACAGTTTATTAGTGAGGTGCAAATACTGTTACCAATTTTGGCCACTTCATGCAGGTCCAAATTATTTAATTAAACTTACACGCTACTTACTCACTTTGCCAATACTGTACTTGTAAATCAAGTGGACAATTCCAGGGAAAACAAAATAATTCATGTTGAATATATAATGACAAGTATCTGGTATTTATTTTTCTGGTAAAGTAGGCATCCAATTTTATAATCTAGAATTATTGGACTCTTCATGTTGATATGTCTGCATTTTTTCTGGGGGGAGCCCCGTCGGCTCCCCGGAGCTATCCCAGGCTGATATGCTAATGTCAGACTTTGGCATCAGTCATGTGTATGGAGTTCTTAGGCCTACCGGGGACCACGGCCAGAACTGGGCCCCCTCAGAGAGGCAAGGGGAGCAATGGCCTATAGAAGCCCCTGTGTAGTTGGAAGCATTCTATGTCTGCCATCGACCGGAACAGGCACCCAGAAAGGTAAGCGCCCCAAAACAAACCCCTATTCTGGTTAAAATTGCTACCTAATACCGAACTAGTGGATAGAACTCCCCAACCGAAAACAAGCAAATTAGTGTGACGTCACACACTGCCGCGCCGCTGTCTGCGCAGCTCCCCCCTCCCCGGGAGGGGGAAGGGGGAGCCCCAGACCCCCCGCGCCGGCTACCCACACCTCAGTTCTTAAGGCTGATGCTATAGGCGATGGTCGTGTGCTCTGGCTCCGGTGTCGCTACTGCACTGTGCTTTGAGTGTGGTGTTAGTTTTGTGGGTGCGAGAGCCAGGAGTTATCTTCAGTACTCGGGCTGCATGCGCCTAGGGCTGCCTTCCCTAGGTGCCCTGTAAGTACTGCCCTTGGGGCTTGGGGCCACCTTCCACAGGCTCCTCGGGGTCTGCCTCTGCTGGTCCGTTTTACCTTTCGGTTTTTCGGCCGCCTGTTGGGCTCTTGGGTGTTCTGTTCTCCCTTGTTACCGGCAGGTAAGAGGCAGTTTGCACTGGTAGGGGCGCAGGGTGCTGCTCAGCTTGTAATTCCCGACATCGCGGCCGGCTCTGTTCCTTGGGGTTCGCTGTCCTCTTGCGGGGTTTTGTTTTTCTTTTTGTTTTTGCCTGGTGGGGGGGTTCTGTCATTTTATTCAGTTTGTTTTTGCCCTTCCACTGTTCTCCTCGGTGGCGCCCCCTGCTAGGTCCCCGTGAGTGTACACGTCCCTGGGGTTCAGCTTTAGAAGTTTGCTTGGTAGTTTTGGGCGCCGGTTTGCAGCACCCTGCCTGGGACTACCTGAGCGCGAGTCCTCTTAAAGTAAACGCTCAGGACCCTGGGAATCCCCTAGGGGGCGCGTGGGTCCGATGGATGTGACCCCGGGGTCCCCACTCGCTGTGTGCGAGTTTGAGGGTTGCTCGGTCCCCTTGTCTCAGGGTGACCCTCATTGTTTTTGCCTCTGCCACGCTGCCTGTTGGGTCGGTGATACTTTCGACCCTGAGTCCTGTGAGTGTTGCTGCTTGCTTGTGACTCAATTTACCCAATCCTCTGATGATTCTATTCGGGTACAGGCGGCACGTGCGTTGCAGTCTAGGTTTCGTCTGTTGCAACGCGCTCGGTTGGTTGCTTCCCCGGATGCCCCGGGGCTGCCCCGCTTTGCTTTTCGAGACCCGGACTTGGGGGTGGGGGTCGCTTCGATCCTGGTTCAGTCCGCACCTCCTCGTCCTTCCCCTTCTGTTCGTTTTGGTCCCCCGCCCCTGCTTCCGGCCCCGAAGCGTCTGAGGGTTTCGGGGTCGGAGCAGGGGTTACTTGATCTCGAGACTCGGGCAGCTTCGGGGGTTGCCCCTTCCGGGGGGGCGGCAGAGGCATTCGAGTCTTGTCTCCCGGCCGAAGCTTCAGGGTCTGACCAGTGGGCCCCCCTTCCTCCAGCTTTTCCGGCTGCTCCGTCCTTGTCTTGTGGGGTCGGGGCTTGGGGAGAGGACTCGGCCTCGGGTCCTGTGGTGACGGACCTCGAGGCTGGGGAGGGGCTGACTTGGGGGCCTTGGGCCCCGCTGGACCCCGCCTGGGTTTTTCTTCCCACTGAGCGGGGCTTATTGTTACAAGGAGTGGGGTTTTCTTTCCCCCCCTCTGCGTACGAGTTGGATTTGGTGTCGGCCCCTCCCCGGGTACGGTTCCGTGTTCCCCCGGGTACGTCGGTTCCGTCCTTCCGGAGGTTTTCGGCTTATCGCATCCAACCTGGTGTGGTGCGAGCGGCCTTTGCAGCTTACCTCCTGCGTGACCCGGATTATGCCTCGGAAATGGATCCGTCCACGTTCAGGTTTGGGACTTCGTTCCCTTTCTGGCTCCGTTACGAGGTTCCGGAGTCATCCTGGCTAGCAGACTGCCCCTTGTTTGGTCTGGATTCCTGGCATTCCTTCTGTCGTTCCCGCACGCTGGAGTGGCGGGAAGCTTCCACGGTGCTTCAGGTTTTCCTGGGGGGTGAACTTGAGTACCTGAATGAGTGCTTGTTTGCCCCTGCCCTTCCCCGCGATGTGGGCGTTATTCAGCTCCATGTGCAGGTTCCCTCCCTTTCGGCGGCGCTCGTGGCGGAGGACTTGCGCGCTCGGGGCCTTTTGTGTTCGGCCTTGCGGTTCTTTTCCCTCCTGGAGCTGTCTTCGGATTGGCTCGTGGAGGATGTGGGGACGCTTGGGTCCGTCCCGGGGTCCGGCACCTTGTCCTCGGCTGCGCGTTCGTCGGCTGCCTTGTTGAAGCTGTTCACGCCGATTTTGCGGGATGCGGTTTCCCTGTTCTATGCTTCCCGTCTCGCGTGTCGGCAGGCGGTGCTGGGTTCCTCCGTGGAATCTGCTTGGGCTCTGGCTCTTAGGCGTTCTTCACCTTTTTGTCCTCTCCTGTTTGGGGAGTCGGCCGTGGCGCAGTTTATTCAGGCTGCGTCGGCGGCTTGTCGTCCGATGTCGGACTTGTTGGTTTTCCGGGGGTCCCGGGGTGGGTCTTCCCGGAAAGGTCGTGCCAGGGCTCGGGGTTCCTCTCGTCGTGGTAGGCCTCTGGTGTCAGGTTTGGGGTTGGCTCCTCCTGCGGACCCTCCCTCGTCTGGTCGGCGCGGTGTTCGCGCTGTGCGGGGTTCTGGGTCTCGTAAGGGTCGCCGGCCCTTTCGCGGTTTGCCCCTTTGACGGGGCGATGGGGGGGCGGCTTGCGCTGTTCGCCCGCGCCTGGTCCCACGATTCGTGGGCCTTTCGGGTCGTGTCTCGCGGCCTGCGGTGGCGTTGGGTGGCCCCTCCCCCCTTTGGGGGGTCGGGGCTGGCGGGGCAGGCTTCTTCCCCTGCGCTCTGTCGAGTCGTCTTGGAGTGGGTACGTTTGGGCGTCGTCGAAACGACGTCGTCCCTCAGATGGGTTTCCCGTCTGTTTCCGGTTCCGAAACGGGACTGCGCGGACCTGCGGTTCATTCTGGACTTGTCCCGTCTGAACCCCTGGGTTCATTGCCCCTCCTTTCGGATGACTACGCTGTCTCAGGTTCGGCTCCTCTTGGAGCCGGGTGCTTGGATGGTGTCCCTGGACCTCCGGGACGCTTATTGGCATGTCCCGATTCATCCGCGGTTCAGGGACTGGCTCGGTTTTGTAGTGGGGCGTCTGAGTTACCGCTTTCGTTGTCTCCCGTTCGGGTTGAACCTGGCACCTCGCGTGTTCACACGCCTTACACGGGTTGTGGTGGCTCGTTTGCGTCTCCTAGGTGTTCGGGTGTTGGCCTACCTCGACGACTGGCTGGTTTGGGCTCCCAGCCAGTCCGCTTGCTTGCTAGCCAGGGATTTGGTTCTTTCCCAGCTCGCCGGGTTCGGGTTCTTGGTGAACTGGAGGAAGTCCCATCTGGTTCCCTCTCAGGTTCGGACTTGGCTGGGTCTCGTGTGGGACTCTCGGACCGCCTCCTTGTCTCTCCCTCCGGAGTCTCTCCTGCGGCTGCGGTCCCGCCTTCGTCTGTTTCTGGAGGGCCCTCGGGTCACCCGGCGGTTGCTCGAGGGGCTGTGCGGGAGCCTGAACTTCGCGATGGTGGTCTACCCGCCGGGTCGGGTTTGGCTTCGACGGCTGTTCTGGTTCCTTCGGGGTTCTCCCTTCCGCCTCTCTCGCGATCGCAGAGTTCGACCCCCGGGGGACTTGCGTCGGTTGCTGCGTCACCGGCTTCCTCTTCGGGTTTTTCGGGGTTCAGTGCCTTGGCGCCTACCCGAGCCCTCGCTCGATGTGTACACGGATGCGTCGTCTCTCGGCTGGGGTTTTGTGACCAGTGCTCACCAGGCCGGCCAGGGGCGTTGGGATCCGTCCTTCCGTCGAGCTCACAGTACGGTGCGGGAGTTCGCGGCAGTGTGGTTTGCTCTGGGGAGGATTCGGGTGGCCCGCGGATCGACGATTCGGCTCCATTCGGACTGCTCTCCGGTGGTTCATTGCCTGAACCGCGGGGGTTCGATGCGGTCCTTGTCTCTTTGGGGTTGGTCGCTTCGGGTGACTCGTCTGCTGAGTTCTCGGGGTTTGGCTCTCCTGGCGGTTCACGTACGGGGCGTGTCCAACGTCTTGGCCGACGCCCTGTCTCGCTTCGTTCCCCTCTCCACGGAGTGGACGGTCGACGACGAGTCCTTCCGTTGGCTTTGCCAGACGTTCGGGCGCCCCGAGGTGGACCTCTTCGCGTCGGCGTGGTCGCGGCGTCTTCCCTTTTATGCGGCGCCCTTCCCCGATTGCGAGGCCGTCGGGGTCGATGCCTTTCGGCTCGACTGGTCGAGGTGGGGGTTCCTGTACCTCTTTCCCCCAGTTCGGCTGTTGCTCCAGGTCCTGACTCGCTTAGAGACTTACCAGGGGAGAGTTGTCCTTCTGGCCCCTTGGTGGCCGGCCCAGCCTTGGTTTCAGGCGCTGGTTGCTCGGTGTCCGAACCCGAGGGTTTTCCCGCGGCTCCGCCTCTTTCAGCAGATCGGGCCGGTACGTCACGTAGCTGGTTCGATCTTCTCCTCGAGTCTTCGCGTATGGTTTTTTTGACTCGAGTCTATCATCAGCTCTATGGTGATCAGGTGGCCTCCTTGTTGGTGTCCCACCTGAGGGCTTCTTCTCGGCGGCAGTATGAAGTTTCCTGGCGGTCCTTCCGTTTCTTTTTGCGTCTTCGTCGTGTTAGCTCCTTGTCTGTTCGGGTGGTCTTGTCCTTCCTCTCGTGGTTGTTTCAGGACCGTCATCTTATGCCTAACACTGTCGCTTCGTATCGTGCGGCGCTGGCGGAGCCGCTTCAGCTTGCTTTCGGTATCGATGTTACGTCTGCGCCGTTTCGCAAGCTGTCTCGTGCATTGTTTCACCTCCGGCCTGCTCATGCGTCGCCTGAGCCGTCCTGGTCTTTGGACAGAGTGCTCGCTTTCCTTTCATCTCCTCGTTTCGTTGTGGCCCCTTCGGTCCAGGATTGTTTTTCCAAGGCACTTTTCTTGTTGGCTTTGGCCTCTGGGGGTCGGGTAGGGGAGCTTCATGCTCTCCTCCGGCGCAGGGGTTTCTGCTCTTTTGGTCGTGGTGATAGTTTTGTTCGTTTGCAGCCGTCTCCTTCTTTTCTGGCGAAGAATGAGACTGCTGCGTTCCGGAGGGGTCCATGGGTGGTTGATGCTTGGTTGGTCAGGCCGGGGGTGCATCATGTTTTGTGTCCGGTTGCGGCGCTTCGCCGTTATTTGCGCGCCACAGCTTCTGTGTCCGGGGACGCGCTGTGGGTTGATCCGGTTTCCCTTCTTCCCTGTTCGCGGGTTCGGGTCTCTCAGGTCGTCCGCAGGGTTATTAGGTCTAGCCAGCCTGCGGTCTATCCCCGTGCCCATGACGTTCGTAAGTTCGCGGCTCTTGCTGCCGTCTTTGGGAATATGTCTTGGTCTGATATTCGGGCGCGGGGATTTTGGCGGTCGAACAGGGTCCTGGCTGCTCGTTACCTTGTGAATGTCCCTGGCCCTCGTCGGGCCTGTGTTGCTTTGGGTCGGCGGTTGCAGCCAGTTGTCTCGGCTTCGAGTTGAGGGGTGAGCGACGACCGCCTCCCGGGTAAGTCCCTCTTTTTCTGTCTGTGGGTAGTTAGCTCCGGGGAGCCGACGGGGCTCCCCCCAGAAAACCAGCGTTGAATGTAATGAAACGCCATTTTCTGGGTGAGTCCCGGAGGCTCCCCGGCATCCCTCCCTCCCTCCGGTCGGCGGTTTTTCGCGTTTTTGACATCCAGCCTCAAGAACTGAGGTGTGGGTAGCCGGCGCGGGGGGTCTGGGGCTCCCCCTTCCCCCTCCCGGGGAGGGGGGAGCTGCGCAGACAGCGGCGCGGCAGTGTGTGACGTCACACTAATTTGCTTGTTTTCGGTTGGGGAGTTCTATCCACTAGTTCGGTATTAGGTAGCAATTTTAACCAGAATAGGGGTTTGTTTTGGGGCGCTTACCTTTCTGGGTGCCTGTTCCGGTCGATGGCAGACATAGAATGCTTCCAACTACACAGGGGCTTCTATAGGCCATTGCTTCCCTTGCCTCTCTGAGGGGGCCCGGTTCTGGCCGTGGTCCCCGGTAGGCCTAAGAACTCCATACACATGACTGATGCCAAAGTCTGACATTAGCATATCAGCCTGGGATAGCTCCGGGGAGCCTCCGGGACTCACCCAGAAAATGGCGTTTCATCACATTCAACGCTGGTTTTATGCTCTTCATAAATACAGTACTGTATCACACCAGTGGGTAACATTTCACATCTGTAGTTTTCAGCTTAAAGCAATGCTTTTCACCTTTTTTCCTTTAGGCACGAAACATATTGACCCAGACACAGGTCTTATCTACTTCAAATATGACTTTGGCTATGAATTTGGTGTAATCCTTCCTGGAGAGGCAAAGAAGGTGGAGAAAACAAAGCAAGTAAATGGAGATCATAGTTCTGACATCCAAATTCCTGTCATTCATGAAAAAACTGATTCTTCTATCAAAACTCAAAAAGATGTTTCTAAGACTAATGGCCATGTCCATTATTTGGAAACCACTGGCCCTCAAGACTCACAAACCATATTAACGGAAGACTCTACATCACCGAAAGGCAGTTCTACCCAGGGTCGCAAAACAGATCACATTTCTCCTCAACCATCACTGCAGTCGGACATCTCTGAAACAGACCGTGAGTATCAGCAGTATATGGGCAAGATGGTTCCTGAATTTGTACCAAAGAAGCAAGCCCAGTTTCGTCCCATCTCTGGTGACCCATATTCAGACAGTGAAGCAGAGTCAGATCACCCCAGTCCATCCAAGATTGCCGATTCGAGTCCTGGTAGTCATGTGGGGCCAAAGAGGTTTGTACCTCTGGTCCCTGGTGCAGCTGTTCAGCCCAAGCCTCTTACTTTTCAAGGGTCCCCAACGGATGCACTCGACACAACAGAACTGGGAGGTACTGGTTGTCTCCTACCTGCACGACCGGTGTTCTCCCTATCAACATCCTGCTAGTGTGCTGAACAATTGAACTAACTTTTTATTTCAAGTGATAATGCATGCTCTTAGGCTTCCCTGCATCCTCACATTGACTACTAGGCATATATTACATGACTGCAAGTTATTGTGTCAATTTGGCAAATAATAAAGTATACTGTATTGCAGTTTTGCATAGTATTTAAAAACTTATACTTTTAGTTAATTTTTTGTTTTAAAAATTAATTACAATACTGTACAATGATTTTCAACACGCACTAGGCTATTCTTACAAAGCTACTAAGCATGCATGTATGTTGCATTAAGTTGCAGGGTGTATTAATGTATTATGCCCCTACTTCCAATATTTCCTAATACAGTACCAGTACATTACTGTATACCAGTTTTATTTTGTTATTGATTTGTTGTTTGTATTAAATGAGTGTGTTTTGTCCATATTTAAATTCACGATTTATGCTTTTGTCAACTTATTTATTATTAATGATTTTAAAGCAAATATATTACCTTAACCTAAGTTTGGATTTGAGAAACAAGACTCGGAAGTGCTTGCAAGTGTGTGGTGACTTTAGATGGTCAACTCCTCTCTCACTCCTCACTAACCCTAACCATCTACCTCACTTCCCACAGTACTTGGATCCCCTCTCAGCGCTACTCCCCCTTCCACGCCTTCCACACCTCATTCTGGTCCCCTAACACAGCCCACACGACCACCTTATTACATAATGGTAAGTCATCAACGGCAGTATCATTAGACTTAAATGTGATACTGTGTTCCGATATGCTTAATATCTGGAGTCCATGATGGTTTTGTATGTTATCAGAATGCAGTATATTACTCTAATTTTTACTGAGAGTAATTTACTGTTGTGTTAATTGTACTGTATTTTTTGTTAAATTTTGTTATTGTACTGTATTTACAAAGTTGGAAACACATTCATTGGTGAGTAGTTATAACCATTAAAAATAGAAAGGCAAGATTTAATGAATTGTGCAGATTTATATGTAAGTAAATTGCTGCTACATGCAGTATCTGTAGAGCTAATTTGGTTTATCTTCTGCTTAGGCCTTTACCTAGATAAGTTTTTACCAAGATGTTACAGAGAATCTGTTTAGTATTAAATAGTTAGACCCAGCTTGATTGCTTGTAGTCTATATATACATAACTACAGTATATTGATTTTTTAAGGTAATAATGTATTTACCTGAGGCCTACCATATCTAGTGACCTAAATGAGGACAGGAAGCTGGTAGCTTTTTAAAGATCCCACCGTTATTCCTAAAGACTTTTTTTCCAGAGGAATTTTGAACTAGTACAATACTAGTTTTCATTTATGGTTTTGGTGGGTAAGCAGTTTCATGGGTTATTACCCAATGGGTTAAAAAGCATCTGTTATCTGTCCTGCATTGTGGCTTGTTGACCTTGAAGCCATTGAACATTATGACACATTGGGCCTATTAATATCCCTAAACTTTCTTCTAACCTTTCATCTGTTGAACATTTGCTATCCTCTTACAGTTCCTGAAACTTAGACCTCCGATTCTACTTCCATTGACCATATATCTGTATCTAAGGAAAACTTGTTACCCCTTCTGTTTTAAAGAGTGTTTGTGTCTGCTCTACAGTAATACTCCTTTCACTCTTTTCATTCAGATATTCTTTGCCATCTCCTAATGCTGACTTCATTTTTATGGATTATTTCAATGTTCATAATAAGAGGTGACTTTAGTCTTCTTCTTCTGATCGTCAGGGAAAAGCAGCTTTTAACTCTGTTCCCAATAATCTGAAAACGTTTCTTCATCAGCATATACTCATTCCAGATCAACACACAGTACACAGACTCTACAGATCCTTATCCATTTCCTCTTTTCTGATGTCTTGTCATATAATTATGCCTTCTCTTCCCTTTGTTGTTTTCTGATCATAGCCTCATTTCTGTATCTTGATCCTTAGCTATTCCACATTGAAACTCTAAACCTCTCAGCCACCTCTGGCACTTTTGCTCAGCTAAATGCACCAGTGTTAGGAATTGTTATATTGATTTCATTTGGTTTTGCTTTTAATTCTCATTGTGATACTGTACATTGAAGTGTGGTGAACAAGTTAATGAAAATGCCACTGCTAATATGGAAGCTATCATTCCATTTTAATTTTCCTCCCTTTCTTTCATTACTAAACCTAAATTGGTTTGATGAGCTTTGCTCCTAAGCTGTTTATTAGCAGTATACAGCCTTCAGATCTTGGCAGCTGTCTCCTGTTGTTAACATAATCATTTGATAAAATACAAAGAAAACGGTTGTCTATTCTTCACATAACTAAATGCAAGTTTCTTAAAACCGAAGTTTATTGCTGTACATTACAAGCTTTAACATAGCTGTAAAAATTAATATAGAATACCTGACTGCATATTTTGTATATTAGTCCAATGTTCTTTCCTTAGTGTTCTCGTTGTCCTTATCGCCCATCACCACCAATAAGGTATTCATTTATGCTTTCCAATACGGTGGAAGAGCCATGCACATTATTTTCCTATACACTGATTTCATACTGAGGAGAAAGAGCATTATCAAGCAGCAATGCAATTCTTTGCTGCATTCTTTGGCCTTTAGTTTTTTTTTAATTTGAAATTACAGTATCTTACTTCGCAAAAAAATGCTCATGAAACTAGACAGGCATTGCTTGTAGTGTAGTGTAAAAGGAATAATGTGCTAGCATAGTTTAATGATCTTAGCCTTCACCTACAATACAATTACTATCTTTACAACCTGCATATTTGTACACACCAAAGCCAAAACACATTTTTACTAACTTTACATTCAATGTAGGGGTCTTCATATAATGTATCAGATGGCTGACCACACCAAGCCAGACCAATTTCATCACCTTTGTCTACTTGTAAGAAATTACAGTAGATATATTATCACTATTAACCCTATCAGTACTTTACTTTTCACTAGAGATCTTTCTCCCACTAATTCAGTGCTTTTTCTTCAAACTGAAGCCAGCCAACACTACCCTTAAAAACACCAATATCTAGTCCTATTTTTCTTACATTTCTCTTTCTCCACTCTTTACTGCCCTCCTATCATCCACACGGCCTCAGTCAGCATGTGCCGGTACATCCAGCTTGTAGTACTTGCACTACTTGAACTCATTTTACTCCCCTGTAATCATTACCCCCCCCACCTACTCGTTATTCTACCCTGTTTGTATCCCTTAGATATGCCAACCCAGCCATATCTTTCTTAAAAAAGACATTATGCAATTGAACCATATCTAGCCTGTTGTGATGTTTTACCATTTCATTGTACTAGCTTTATTTAAATTACTGGCATAACATTAAAATTGGTTTAATTTATTCTATAAGGTGCCACCTCTGGCACTTTTGCTCAGCTAAATGCACCAGTGTTAGGAATTGTTATATTGATTTCATTTGGTTTTGCTTTTAATTCTCTCATAATACATTCAGGAAATTCTTGCTCATATAAGAATAGCAATTCCATTTATAAGATAAATATCTATTTAAGAATGTAACTGTGCAGTAGTGCAGTTTTTCATCATCACATTGTTAATTAAATTTTGTACTTTTGCTGCATTTTGGTCAATTCTTTCACATACACATTTATTTTAAATGATTTACATAATCGTACAGACAACCTTAATCCGGACTGTTTTCTTCACAAATTTACTTGCTGTCCTTCCTCTTATGTTCTTTGTACACACATTCTTTTGAATTTATAATTATTCATTATATTATTATTAATATAATATTAAATTAATATTAATTGATTAATTTGTTAATTAATATTAATTTATTAATCTGTAGTAAAATTATTATATATATTATTGAAGAATATGGCTCTTACTGACCTTAAAGTCAAGTAAGAGCCTTGATTTTCAGCTGTCAGTACCAGGGATATGAGGAATAATCCCAGTTGTTAAAATGCCTGGCCTAATAATCATGATAATTTAATTCCTTAGCCACTGCGCGACCTGGCCATCGTGGCGGGAGAGGCACTGCGTCTAGAGTGCGTGGTGCAGGCGGACCCGCCCGTCCAGGTGACATGGTCCAAAGGGGGCATCATCCTCCAGGATGGGCCAGACTACCAGATAATCTACAGAAACGGTGTTTGTAGACTCATCATTCCCCAGGTCTTCCCAGGTAATAGTCTGCCTTTATGACAATACCTAAATGATATTGTGACAAAATTATGTCTAGAACTAAACACAGAATATTATTGTTTGTCCAGTAAGTGCACTGAAATCTTTAGAATCACCGTTTTGTGTAAGTAAAGAATTGTGTGAACATGTTCATCCTGCTAGCCCTTCTCTCAGTATAAGAGATTTTCATGCCAAATATGTTATGAATTTGTTCAAGTTCAAGTTCAAGTATGTTTATTGAGACAAGAAAAAATACATCTCAAAGGGATAGAGTAGCTTAGGCTATTTCTACCCCCCTATTTGGAAATAAATTATGAATTAAATCTGTTTGCCTATTTATATCACCTGTTTTCTTTTTTGTTACTTTATCAGAGGATGAAGGAGTGTTCACCTGCACTGCTGTCAATCTACTTGGGATGGACTCCACTAGTGCGACTGTCTGCATCACAGGTGAGAAGAAGTAATCCTCAAGACAAGTTGAGTCTCCTTGTGCTACTACTGCTGCGGGTACTTCTGATGCTGGGGCTGTTACAGTCTTCTGTCAAAGACTTGTATGGTGGTGGTGGTGGTATTGTAGTAAAGAATGGTTTTAGTACTAGATACTTCTCTTTGTAAGCTCTGTTTTATGTCAGTTTCACTCCTCTCAATCTGGCTGGGGTACTGTTCTAATTTAAGTTCTATTAATATAAGAAACCAAAGTTATAAGTAAATGTATCAGCTTTATAATTGGTGTTGGTTAAGACTGTTTATTTTGTTTTACAAAAAAGTTTAATATTTGAGAGATATATTACCATTAGATAACAAGTTGAAATTCATTCAAGTTCTCTTTGTCATACATTGTGGGTAATGTAAAGGAAAAAGTGAAATGCATTCAAAGCAGTGAACAGATAATTAAAAGGTCACATTTTGAAGTGGGTATTTTAAACACTTTCATTGAACCTAACAAATTTTTAGTAATAAGTACATTTTAGTCAGATAAATCCTGATATATTTGACAGAAAATATGCAGAAACTTGCATTTTACTCTAGTCAGACCCACTGTGGGCATGAGCTGACTTCTCATTTTTTAAGGTTCCTAGTCAAATATAGACATCTGTGATCTTCACTCTGACCTGGTTTAAAATGATCGTGGAATTTTTCGTCGTAAGTGTGCAAGTTAAATCTTCGTAGTTTTAGTTATTTCTGAGCCATGAGCACAGTGTTGATACGCTTCATTTGCATTTGAGCAAATACTGTTCTTGTAAATAATTATTCACAGTTTTGTCTTCCATGCATATCTTACAAAGTGCCTTCAAACTGCATACATGCATACCTTTTTATCTTTGAGATACTCTGAAATCCCTCCAATACCCTTTTCTCTTTCTGCTTTCCTTTCCCAATCACTCAAGAAGTAAAACTTCAAGCCATTCTAATTGCATGTATGACAATTGTCTGCTCCAAGAAAAAAATAATCTGTACTCGCGTACAGCTGCAGCCTTTAAACATTTCCTGGCAATGTGAAGCATCATGCCTCTATGAACCTACTTAGGTGACTTGGTCTGTTTAAACTTGAAATTTAATTATAATTTAGTGTTCTTGTATTAGGTTTGTGGAGATGTTTTAGTTTTCCTTTTCTGTTGGATTGGCTTTTGATAAAATAAATTACAAGAATGTTTAATTAAGGCATGATGCTAATGTAAAATTATTGCTGTATATATGCCAAGACTTAATGTTTTCTTCTTCCTTTATGTAATCCAATTAAAATATTTTGAAACTAGAAATTTTAATTTGATGTTGCTAATAGGAAAATTAACCTTTTAAATATCAGCTGTTAAAACCGAACGTTTGTTATTAAGAGCATTATTTTAGAATGTGCAGAAAATAAGATAGATTTCCAAAGCTGTTAACTAAGATGACCCACAAGATGCACTTGAGTTGCAAATAATTTTGATAAATGGGGGTCATAATACTCATAAGAGCACTACAGAACAAGAGGATTCCTTAAATTTTGTTCACTGTCACATTACTGTTTCCAGTTTGTGTACATTTCTCATTGTTGCTTAAAAAGTGATGGAGAAGAATCTTGTGATTTGTGCAACAAGTTTGTTCATCATTTAGATGAGTTAGCTCTTGTTTCTAGTTGGTAGATGACTATCTAGCCTCCACTTGTGGTGGCCTGGTTCAATAAAATTGTATAACTATGGGACAGTTTTCTTGCAGTATCCCAGTAGTTACTGATAGAGCAGTTTTTCCTGAATGGTGCTGAAAGGTTTAACTTTTTCCATTTGCAATATACAGTACTTTACCTTATATCATGACTTATTTAAATATATATATATATTTTACATAGGCCTATATATTTGTAGATTGTGTGCATGCATTACCAAAATACAAATTATTCCCCAAAAAGGGGTGCATTAGTTTTGTTAAATTTTAACCATTTGAACATTTTCAAACCATTCATAGACACTTGGATATACATTTGTCATGTACATGACCATCACCAACAGTAAGCTGGCACAATCTTGTAGTCACACCAATACTAATTCAGTCATCTAGTTAAACCTAACTTAATATATTTAAACTGAAGTATGCTAGTTATTTATTTTTACCCAAATTTGTGTAGTTCTGAAGAAAGTAGAAAAGGTATTGTTTCTTTAGCTAGAAACAAAGTTATGTAGTTTGATGTAAATGTATCAGAATAAAATAATAGTAGCTAGCATGTTAAAATAGTCAATGACAATAAAAGTAGATGGAATAAATAGAAACTGGATAAATTGAGGTATAAATAAACATTATTACTGTGTCGTACTTCCATGGAATGGATACGCATCAGCTTAGAAAGAACCGAGTATTTTTGATAGTTAAAATTAATTACAAATTACTCCTGTCCATCTATGTTTAATACATGATATTTAATTTATGAAAAATACGGAGGATCTGATTACATTGGTTACAAATTAGAGTATTTGTAGACTGTATTTTATAAGGGCACTAGTTGTGTGCTGCATTTCAGGCAATACCATGTTCTTCTGCTAATTTAATATGACAAACACTTGTATAACTTGAAACTACTTTCACTAGCAATAGCAGTAAAAATTGAGATGAGGGTAGATGAATAATTTCTGAGTTGGTATTTTGAGAAAGTAAACTTGAAATTACAGGCCAGCTAAGTTTATATGGGGCAAGGATTGTTTGAGAGAGAAATAAAAAAAATGCATTAAAATGCTGTCTCGTTACACCAAATGCTTCAAAAGAAAATCTAGAATATATATAAATGCTCAAGGTACAAGATAGAGGTAATGAGCAGATGGTGACTAGCCTTACGAAAATAAAGGGGAAGAAAAGACGTAGAATATTATTACAATAATATAAATCACGTGAATTAGATTTGGACCGAAGTGTGGATGGAAATGACGGCCATACTTACAAATATGCTTAACAAGTATTGCACTTTGAATGACTAAGTGTATTCGTGTACACAAGTCTTGTCTCAATTCTACTCAACATAAGCTCTGTAAGTCAAAGTTTCACCCAACAGGGGTGCCGAAGCTATTACAGTCATCACACCACACACATGGAAAAGTAAAGTTCATATACAACAAAAAATATGCAGTTATGTACAGTGTGAAATACAGTAATTTTTAGGGGGACTGTATTATACCGTGTTTTTTATTCTTTAATAATCAAGTAACACCACTCAATTTGTTTATGGGAAATATGGTTATATCAACACATTTAATATACTTTTTCTCTTTAAACTTCAAGAACATCCAGTGGAATGCCCTAATTTTCTGCATTTATTATATTTTCCCTTAGATAATAATCATAATGATTGTATATATATATGATCATGAAATAGTTAAATATAAAATTACCTGTTATTTAGCATATTCAATATACTATACTATATACAATTTTTCATTTATTTATATATACATAATAATTACATAAATACTATACATTCACACACATGTACATGACTAATCTGCAAATAATTTGAATCAAAATGGCTTTACTTACTTATAAATGTTTGTTTGCATTAAATTTTTAGAATAATGGTGAAAGAGGAAATATATAAAAACAGACAAATTTCAGAAAATATAACAACAGACTCGGGCAAAATAAATATTCATAAGACTGATGGACATACACCAGAAGTACAGTACAGTACAGTACAACTTTGATTCAACCAACTATATGTGACCAACACTAATTCATTGCAGTGAGGGATTTGTTGCAACTGGAGATGCCTCCAGGATGCATTTCTCATACTCTATGGGTTAATTTAACAAAATTTTAATTGAGAATTGTTTTTGCTGAACAAAAACCTCTGCAACTGGAAATTAAAAAAGATCCATAGAATTTGGTTTTAAATATGCTCAATGGCTTTTCCAAGTCCCCCAACTATATCTAGTAATGCTGCCTCAATCTGTGAACTTGGTCCCAACATCTTAAGCAAATCCACACATCCCCTGCTTCAGCAAACTTTTGTTTATTGAATTGGGTGAGTAAATCTGCCATGGAAAGTAGGTGTTCTCAACCAGAGGTCACCAAATCGAGGTTCGTTGAATCGAAGTTCCACTGTATAATAGATTTAATTTATATTAACCATTTAACTGTACATCCTAAATTTGGATGAGTTCCTAGTGTACATAAAAAAGACTTGCTATATCGTAAAACATTGATTTTCACTTTGGGGAAATACAACGACAAAAATTCTAATAATGTAGCTTTGGTTTGGCTCATAGTGAGGTGAAGAAATGCCGACATCATATTCTGAGAAAATATTTTCAACTTGTCCATTTGTAATTGATTTTTTATCATTAACATGTTCCAGGTCCATAAAAGTCCTTGGAATTTTACATGGTATCAATGGTTCCTAGTATGGGCATCATTGAGTGGATGGTGATGCCCCAAACATGGTGCTTATCTTTTACTAAAGCACCAAGAAGGAAACTAAAGCTTCGGAATCTTTTCCTGTATGGCAAACGATTTCCAGAAGTCTCTAGTGTCTGTCAATGTCCATATAGAATCTTAAGGACCCCCTGAATAGTACAGGGCACATTTAGTTCCCACAGATGATTGGTTCACTGGCAGAGATCATACCACTTCAATAAGGAGGTAGTAAAGCAGATGCAAAAAATTATAGACATTAACAAACATCACACATAAAAATCTTTGAAAGTGATTAGAAATAAGATCACAAAACACATGGAATCACAGTGTCTACATAATTCTGGGCAACATGGGTTCATGACAGGGTGCTCCTGCCCCTCTCAGTTGCTAGACCACTATGACATGGCTTTAGATACCATAGAAGATGAGCAAAACACTGATGAAATATACAATACACAGATTTTGCAAAAGCTTTTGACAAATGTGAGCAAGGTGTTTTGCAGACAAGATATGTGCAAAAGGAATTACTGGCAAAGTAGGGAGATGGATCTTTAACTTGCTAATGAACAGAACCCAGAGTGTACTGGTTAAAGTAAAATCTGGATCATCCACTGTAAAAGTTAAGTCCCCCAGGCTACTGAGCTTGCTCCGGTACTTTTTCTTATCCTCACATCATAGACATGGATACAAACTATAGCACTGTATTATCCTTTGCAGATGACACTAGGACTTTCATGAGAGTAGACAATATAGAGGACACAGCAACCCTCCAATTTGATGTAATGAAGTCTTTCAATGGGCCGTAGAAAACAATATGATGTTTGATGATATGTTTCAGTTACTGCACTATGGAAAAAACAAAAATATCAAAATATAAAAAACAGTAAAACAACAAAATGGAAAGAAAAAGCAATGTAAAATATTTGGGAGTAATCATGTCAGGAGACTTACTTTTAAAGAACACAACAAAGTAGCTGTCACAACTACAAGTCAAGTTGGATAACAAGAACCTTTTAAACAAGAGATGCTACACTGGTGACACGTTTTAAGACATTAGTAGCTCTCTAGCCACTACACTGTGCATAGCACTTTAAGACACTCAACTGGTGGTTTGCATAGCACCTTAAAATATACCTAGAAAAGATCAAGACAAATGGGGGACCTTCGGCAAGCCGCCAGCTTCTTGTCTTTTTCGAGGCCACTAGGGTTAGGGGCCTTCAGGTAAATCAGGTAAATAAGATGGACTTGCTAGTGCACTGGTATACATACACTTGCCCTGGGACACAGTCTGGGTTCGTTCTCGACACACAATTGAGAATTCCGGGTTCGAATCCTGGGTGGAACAGAAATGGTTGGGCATATTTCCTTTCACCTAATGCCTCTGTTCACCTATATCCTGAGTTATCTTGAGATGATTTCGGGGCTTTTTAGTGTCCTCGCTTTTGCGGGGCCTAGCAGTACCTAGTTTCATTTGCTTTGATCTAGCAGTAAGTAGGTACTCATTAGTTACTCAGCTTGTTGTGGGGTCAGTAAATCAGCCTGTGGGGGTGGGGGGGGGGGGAACGAGACATTGATAAAAGCCAAAACTTATATGAATACCTGGCTTCCTGACACTCGACACAATGAATTATTATTATTATTATTATTAGTATTATATAATATCCCTCCAGTATATCATGTATGCAGTATGTGCTTACTGCTTATCAAAAGCATTTTGAAAAATATAAGATTTATCTTGATAAACATAATGTTGTTGCATTGTCTTCAACCAATTTTGTACTACAGTATTTTTTAGCAATTTGTATTTTAAATATTTACTTTTGGGGGAGAGGGATCATTTTTAAATGTCTACAAATGCATTTGCCATTCTTCACATTCACTTGAGTGTTATGTATAATAACTGCCTATCTGTTTGTCATTTAAAGGTTTCTAATTCTGATTAACATGTCATCTCACAATTAGATTAATAGACTGAAATTTGCTTTCATTATTTAAGATAGAGGGATATTTAAAAACTCATGATACAGAAAACGAAAGCATATTACTATACTGGAAGAATTCACACAAAATATTATCACTTAGTACAAATACAACAAATTTTGTTCTCATGCAAGTGCATACCAAGTGTATCATGTGCTGTAAACTGTTATATTCACATGTTATATTCACAAAACAACTGCTGTCAGTTGTTTTAATAATGATAACACTTAACATTTAGGCATGACTTGCTTAAGCACATATGACTCAGAATAGTCTTCTTGGCTAAAATACTACATTACTACATCTAGAATTCTTGCCATTCTTGACAACTCTTATTTCTTTAAGTACTGGGTGTATGCTATCTACAGTTATACTGACGATGATAGTTGTCTTGCTAATAGGCTTTTATCTCCATACAATAAATCATTTTTCACCTGCCGTTATTGAAAATATATTTATGTGACTGAGGCAATCTAAGCAGGTAAATAACCTTCACTGTACAATTACATTGGTTAGAAGTATGAAACATAGTATAAAGCATAAAGGAAAATATATTGTGTTTGGAAGATTATATTACTGGAAGATAATTATTATTGAGTCTACTTAAATTATAAGAAAGTTTCTTGAGAGGTTAGGGTTTCGTCATACAGTAATTGTTTTCTTGAATTAATAATTTTTTTTTATCGCTTAACTAAATGTTTAGTTTTCCTTCTATAAACAAGTCTCGTGATAAAAAAGTGGTTTATAATACATTAAACGAATCTTAAGGCCACAGGCTTCATCCACTGGTAGGTTATTTAGATAGAAAATAGATTAAGTATTATGAGTCAGCCACCTACACCTGATCAAACCTAGCCATACCTAACCCTACCTAACCTAACCCTACCTTAATGATGCACATTAGCTATGAAAATTCAGTGAAAAGATGTTTGATCAACTTCATAGCTAGCTGACTCTTCATAATTTTCCTTCTTTTCTCTAAATAGCAAAAATACAGTTAACTGATTATATGAATGTATATTAACAATATTCACATACTGTACTGTACACTGAAAAATGCATCTTTTGTATACTTTTATAACCAGAGATGGGCATGAAAATCATTATTAACTACTGTATGTCTAATTATATTTATGGTAAGTCTGCACATGGTGGAACTTCACGTTAAAAGGTTTAGGTCTTATTCTAAAGGAATACAGGTATGTAATTCACTGGGTTACTTTGCTTTCCTTTGGTGAACGAAGGTTTTGGTAACTTTTCTCTATTTGTTGCTTTAGTCTTCTTGGATTTGTAATCAGTACTGTATATTGAATATGCAGATATATCTTAATCTTAGGCATATCTTAATCTTAAGTATATCTTAAGTGCAGATATACATGCAGTAAAAAAACAATTCTTTTTCATATTTTTCTAGTCAAGAATTTTACATATTGTATTCAGCTTGCTTCATAATATGAGAAATTCACATAATTTTAAGTGTTTTATCACTTTTCTTTTATGCATGTTATTACAAATTTGCTTTTTATCTTTGCCTTTGTGTGTAATTTTTTTCAGTAAATATTTTCTAAGGTACTGAAAGGTTGATACAGGGTGTAGCATGAAGACCGGTTCAGTTTATCACTAAAATATTGGGAAACTTTATTTAATATGACAGTACATTATTACTACTAATATTTGATTTCAGATTTTTTTGTGTTATATCTGTATGATAGAGAAATTAACTCTTAGAATGATAAATTATTTCAGAAACAGTGTGCCACTTCATGCAATATATATATGGAGAAATTAAAAAAATATATCTTCTTTTGAATTTATATGTAACAAATGGCAATTTTTGGAGGACAACAAAATTCTAGGTGCCAAAATTTGTCTGTGGTGAACTGAGAAAAGGAAATTTAACCACAGATTGTCCAGACAACAACAAAATTATAAGAAATTATGTAAAAAAATTTAGTTGCCATAATTGGGTGTAAGAAGATGAGATGTACAATTTGGTCAACTCATCCTCCATAAGTAATAGTACTTGCAGCAACTATATTAACAAGTAATATACTTATACAGTATATAATAATAATTCATTATGTCAGGGGACAGGCAGCCAGAGTGTATTCATACACATCATGCTTATATCGAGGTCCCCCCCCAAGGGTGAATTACTGACCCTGCCCAGGATGCAACCGCACAAGAAGCTGACTAACTCCTGAGTACCTTCTTACTGCTAGGTGAACAGCCCTATTAGGTGATAGGAAGTGCACCCAACTATTTCTGTCTCGCCCAGGATTCGAACCCGGAATTCTCGATTGTATGTCGAGAACGAACTCGACTGTACAACCGAGACCCATCCCATTATTACAGTCAAGGTAGTACACACTATACTCCATAAATATGTAGTTGCTCCATATTCTCATTAGCTTAAGCGCAGATAATGAGACGAGTCTGTTAATTCTGCATAACCTCAAAGTGTTCCACATTCCTAGATGCTCTACACTAATTCTTGGTTCACTAATTACAATTCCCGAGTGTACAACTAATTACAGTTAATACTGTATCTCTTCCCAACCTGCTAGATGATGGTCAGCTTGGCAAGGTGAAGAGAAAGCTTGTAATATAGACTGTCAAAAGCACATAGTCATCAATCAGTCTAAACTTGTATAGTGATTCAGTACAGATGCTTGAGAGATATCATTCTCTGCAACATTCACCAGCAAAAATGTAACACTCAATGCATCAGCCTCGACACAGAGCAGACAACATTTTCCAGCCGCAACGAGCTTCCATGCTCTCGTCCTGCATTCGAGCTTTTCGACTCTGCCTGCATTCAGAACACCATGCTCTACACTTTCACCCCGCATCTGAGCTGTCTACCCCTGGCCTCACACGTGGTTTCTGCCCTGCTCCAGGCTTTATCTCGGCTACAACGGCACTTCACTACATTGCTAAAAAATCGACTGCTGTAACTAAGACTATACTAAATAAATATAAAAAATTACTAAACTCTTTGTGTCTAATCACCAAAATATGTATACATAAACATATGTTACATACTGTACCTACAACGATTGTACATGTTTTGTACTATTTCAAGTTTTATGGAAGACAATGAACTTTACAACCCAAGACAACATGGATTTAGAGCAGAGAGATCCTGTCTGTCACGGTTACTGAACCACTATGACAAAATCACAGAAGCTTTAGAAGAAAAACAAAAGCAGATGTTTACACAGTCTTAACAAAGGCATTCGACAAATGTGACTGTGAAGTGATAGCCCATAAAATGAGATCAATAGGAATAACGGGTAAAGTGAGGCATTGGATTTTCAACTTTGTCAAACAGAATGAAGGGAGTCAATCAAATAAGATCAAGTCAGAGTGAAGTGAAAAGCTCTGTACCTCAGGGCACAGTTCTTGCACTGCTGCCATTTCTCATTCTTATCTCGGAGATATACAAAAATATTAGTCACAGCTTCATGTCATCCTTTGCAGATGATACAAAACTCATCATGAAAATTTCCTCTGTAGACGACACTGAAAAACTATAAGCCGATGTAAATAAAGTGTTTGATTGGGCAACTGAAAATAACATGATGTTGAAATGTGATAATTTCCAGGTACTTCAGTATGGTGGAAACAAAGAACTTAAATGAAAAACAGGGTTCAGGACACAATCAGACCTGCTCATAGAAGGACAGCAACATGTAAATGATGTGGGAATTATGATGCTTGACATTTAGTGAACATAACCAAGCAAATCTAGCAGTGGTCAGGAAAATGATAGGATGCATTATGAGAGAAGGTTCAAATCCTGTTTAGAGAACAGCTGGAAAAAAAATCAAGGCAAATGGGGGGTGGGGGACCTTCGACAAGCTGCCAGCTTCCTGTCCTCGTCGAGGCCTTTAGGGTTCAGGGAGTAGCTCACCACTCCAGGCTAGGCTTAGGTAGTAGAACTCCCAAAATCCTCTCCAGGTATGCTGCAGGTACTACTAAGAAACTAACATGTCTTTTAAAACTGAAAGAACCTAACCTCTCCTAGGCCTAATTTAAACAGTCCAAACATTAATATAAATAATTTTAAGCCAAATGAAGCATGTACAGTACAGCATTCTTGAAAATATGGACAATTATACAATAGAAGAAATTTTCCCCACCAGATTTTTTCCTGTGAAATTTAAATTTTTATTCAAAATTCCAAGGTAAGGTAATTTTAGTTATGTTAATTTATTGCACAGAATTGATGACAGATTTACTTTTCTCGAACAGTGCCTCATTCATGTCCTTTGTTCAAATCGCACCTCTAAATGCTTCCTCCACTTATTGCAAATATAGTACCAGTATTACCAACAGACCCGAACCTATGTTAGGGCTAAATATTCAACAAATTTTAGAATATAATAATATTAACTTATGTTTGAAGAAATACCAATTTTGAATTCACTAGACAATGGGTCATACAAGGGTCATTTCGCCTTAACCATGGCGTGTGGCACCGTGCACCAATTTCCTGTGCACCATGAACCATGAAACAGTGGCACCACAACATAGGTGTATTCCTAGTAGGGAGATTTACTGGGAATAAACTTCCCTCTTTGTCGTCGAGCATCGACAACACGGAGGGAGACTTGTGACGACTTACGAACATCGACGTAATGGCTTCCCATTATCGGGACAGGAAGTTTAAGTTTATTGAGGTTTCCCTAGTTGATTATTGACATTCCTTAGGATGCAAACCACAACAGCCAACAAATTTCCATAGGTACCTATCTTCTGCCAGGCAAAGAGAAACATCAATTGTAAGGAAGCGTACACCAGTGGTGGCCAGCGGGGCATTGGTGGCAGACTGCATGGCACTGCATGTGATGTGCTGCAAACATGGATGCACTTTCTGAGGCAGGATACACAAATGCTAGAGCCAGCCTTGATATCATTATCAGTCTCGTAATGACCAACAAAGTATAATTAATCACTCATGGTGGCCCACGTTTTCTTTACCGTGAATCATGAGGTGGTGATGACCCAGTTCTTAAGTGGCTGGCCAGGTTACCTCACCCAGGTGACTCTTCGCTTACCTTTGCTGCGGGCGGTTAAGAATATGTGGGGATGGAATTGTTGGATTGTGTGGCTAGAAGACTATGGTTTGTACGGATGGAAGCTTGGGGGGTATGTAAGTGAAAAAGTATATGATGTGGGGGTATAATGGTGTGTGTGGGTGGAAGAGTAGGGTTCTGCGATGGAAGTGTAGTGTTGTGTGGAAGAAGATTATAGAGTTTTGTGGGTGCAAGAAAACAGTTATGTTGGTGGAGAAGAATGTGAGTGGGTGTAAGAGAAATATCATGTGGGCGAAAGAGCAGGGTTGTATGGGCAGAAGGGAAGGGAATTATCAGGAGAAAGCTCCAAGCCATTACGACTATATAACACTTGGAAGGGGTCAGGATAATGATTTGGGATGGGACGTGGAGGAAGGAATGGTGGCCAATCACTTGGATGCTCAAGAATTGAACTTCGACCAGCTCGAAGCGAGACTGTCGCTCCACCGGCCAGCCCCAGGTGGTTGGGTTGTGTGGGCAGAAGAGTAGGGTTGTGTGGGTGGAAGAGTAGGGTTGTGAGGGTGGAAGAGTAGGGTTGTGTTTTGGAATAGTAGGATTGTGTGGGTGGAAGACAAGGGTTGTATGGATGGAAGAGCAGGATTGTGTGGGTGGAAGAACTGGGTTGTGTGGGATGAGGAGCAGGGTTGTGTGGGTGGAAGAGTAGGGTTGTGTGGGTGGAAGAGTAGGGTTGTGTGGGTGGAAGAGTAGGGTTGTGTGGGTGGAAGAGTAGGGTTGTGTGGGTGGAAGAGTAGGGTTGTGTGGGTGGAAGAGTAGGGTTGTGTGGGTGGAAGAGTAGGGTTGTGTGGGTGGAAGAGTAGGGTTGTGTGGGTGGAAGAGTAGGTTTATGTGGGTGGAAGAGTAGGGTTGTGTGGATGGTAGAGTAGGGTTGTGTGGGTGGAAGAGCAGGGTTGTGTGGGTGGAAGAGCAGGGTTGTGTGGGTGGAAGAGTAGGGTTGTGTGGGTGGAAGAGTAGGGTTGTGTGGGTGGAAGAGTAGGGTTGTGTGGGTGGAAGAGTAGGGTTGTGTGGGTGGAAGAGTAGGGTTGTGAGGGTGGAAGAAAAGGGTTGTGTGTGTGTGTGTGTGGAAGAACATAGTTGTGTGGGTGGAAGAGTAGGGTTGTGTGGGTGGAAGAGTAGGGTTGTGTGTGTGTGTGTGTGTGTGTGTGTGTGGAAGAGTAGGGTTGTGTGTGTGTGTGGAAGAGTAGGGTTGTGTGTGTGTGGAAGAGTAGGGTTGTGTGTGTGTGGAAGAGTAGGGTTGTGTGTGTGGAAGAGTAGGGTTGTGTGTGTGGAAGAGTAGGGTTGTGTGTGTGGAAGAGTAGGGTTGTGTGTGTGGAAGAGTAGGGTTGTGTGTGTGGAAGAGTAGGGTTGTGTGTGTGGAAGAGTAGGGTTGTGTGTGTGTGTGGAAGACTAGGGTTGTGTGTGTGTGTGGAAGACTAGGGTTGTGTGTGTGTGTGGAAGACTAGGGTTGTGTGTGTGTGTGGAAGACTAGGGTTGTGTGTGTGTGGAAGAGTAGGGTTGTGTGTGTGTGGAAGAGTAGGGTTGTGTGTGTGGAAGAGTAGGGTTGTGTGTGTGGAAGAGTAGGGTTGTGTGTGTGTGTGTGTGGAAGAGTAGGGTTGTGTGTGTGGGTGGAAGAGTAGGGTTGTGTGTGTGGAAGAGTAGGGTTGTGTGTGTGTGTGGAAGAGTAGGGTTGTGTGTGTGTGTGGAAGAGTAGGGTTGTGTGTGTGTGTGGAAGAGTAGGGTTGTGTGTGTGTGTGGAAGAGTAGGGTTGTGTGTGTGTGTGGAAGAGTAGGGTTGTGTGTGTGTGTGGAAGAGTAGGGTTGTGTGTGTGTGTGGAAGAGTAGGGTTGTGTGTGTGTGTGGAAGAGTAGGGTTGTGTGTGTGTGTGGAAGAGTAGGGTTGTGTGTGGGTGGAAGAGTAGGGTTGTGTGGGTGGAAGAGTAGGGTTGTGTGGGTGGAAGAGTAGGGTTGTGTGTGGGTGGAAGAGTAGGGTTGTGTGTGGGTGGAAGAGTAGGGTTGTGTGTGGGTGGAAGAGTAGGGTTGTGTGTGGGTGGAAGAGTAGGGTTGTGTGTGGGTGGAAGAGTAGGGTTGTGTGGGTGCAAGAGTAGGGTTGTGTGGGTGGAAGAGTAGGGTTGTGTGGGTGGAAGAGTAGGGTTGTGTGGGTGGAAGAGTAGGGTTGTGTGGGTGGAAGAGTAGGGTTGTGTGGGTGGAAGAGTAGGGTTGTGTGGGTGGAAGAGTAGGGTTGTGAGGGTGGAAGAGTAGGGTTGTGTGGGTGGAAGAGTAGGGTTGTGTGGGTGGAAGAGTAGGGTTGTGTGGGTGGAAGAGTAGGGTTGTGTGGGTGGAAGAGTAGGGTTGTGTGTGGGTGGAAGAGTAGGGTTGTGTGTGGGTGGAAGAGTAGGGTTGTGTGTGGGTGGAAGAGTAGGGTTGTGTGGGTGCAAGAGTAGGGTTGTGTGGGTGGAAGAGTAGGGTTGTGTGGGTGGAAGAGTAGGGTTGTGTGGGTGGAAGAGTAGGGTTGTGTGGGTGGAAGAGTAGGGTTGTGTGGGTCGAAGAGTAGGGTTGTGTGGGTCGAAGAGTAGGGTTGTGTGGGTGGAAGAGCAGGGTTGTGTGAGTGGAAGAGTAGGGTTGTGTGGGTGGAAGAGCAAGGTTGTGTGTGTGGAAGAGTAGGGTTGTGTGTGTGGAAGAGTAGGGTTGTGTGTGTGGAAGAGTAGGGTTGTGTGTGTGGAAGAGTAGGGTTGTGTGGGTGGAAGAGTAGGGTTGTGGGGGTGGAAGAGTAGGGTTGTGTGGGTGGAAGAGTAGGGTTGTGTGGGTGGAGGGCTAGGCGGAACAAGAGGCTATACGTGTGGAGCCACCTGAGTGTCCAGCTATTTTAGCACCACACAGTGACGCGGCTTCTTATATTGGCCCTGAGTAACAGAGGCAACATTCTTCCCTATTATTTTATAATTGTTCACAGTGTTAATAATAACTACTGTATATATAAATGCATTGTAAATTGGAAAATTACTATTTGAATTGTACTAAGAAGCTGACGCTTAATCAACGTATTATACCATTTGAACTTAACGTATTGAACGTTAAGTTCATATGGTATAAAAATATATTTTTCAGTTCAATTAGTTTATTTAAGTACCCATAACCATTCTGTGGGTGAATTGCAGCAAGCATGGTCACACAAGGGGTTAATTAATGGTAATGGACCCCCAGTGGTTTTTTTACGCTAAGCAATTTACATCTGCGGTTAGCTATAGTTACATGCATAGCTTTAATTTGTCTTATCCTGCAGCCGACATCCATCTTGTGGATTGTGGTGGGGAAATTAGTCACCTGCATTACACAACCAACAAACTGGGGATACGTGTCTTAAGATTTCTTGTACTGTATAATTTTGAATTAAATACTCAGATTATGAATGAAATAGATATTTCTCGAACCTTTGCAACAGTTATAGTTACTTCTAAATTGTTTTAAGTTTTTCTCATATTGTTATTTTGCCACCAACTTCAAAACTACATAATATGTTTTTAAGTACTGTATAATGATTGCAATAATATTTAAATTTTCAATTCAAGTACTTTATAAAATTTTACACATTAACATGTTTATTTTGTATAGTTAATGTCTTAATCATACGAGCTGTAGGTCACATTTTTATGAAAATTTTAAGTGGCAGCCACACACTATATTGCAAGAATATTTTCAATGATTTTAGTTTCAATTTGCGCTTCTTATACAAGTACTTTAATATGCTGCACGGAAAGATTATGTAGGCTACGAATTAAGTGAATGGCGGCATTAAAGTTGCAAACCTTCATACTTACAAAGTAAATATATTTTGTAATATGAAATGTACTATATGCATGTCTGCGTTATGTTGTGAAACAGACTCTTAAATATTAAATGGTGTATTGTTTCCTCAGGCACTCATTCCATACAATACTCAATAAATAATGAAGACAAATCAGAGTAAATATATATATATATATTAAAATGAGGTATATAAACCCGTTGATCAGAAGCACATGACCACAACAACAATGGCGGTAGTTGACACGGACACGCGAGGCCGCGCGCCCCACACGACACAAATCTGGAGAAAATTCAATTTTTTGGTTGAATCCAATGCGACAACTGCCAGGTAAATGAGCGAGTCAAACACTTAACCATTGTCTACATTCATATCGGTATAGATAAGGTTGAAAATATGTACGATATAGAGACTATACGTGTTCAAAATACATATATACTGTGAGGGCGGTCAAACCAACCCTGGCAAGCAGGGGGAAATATGACATTCAGTTTCTTTAAATTAAATTAGTGCTGCTAGATGCGCTCTTTCAACTCTTAGCTATGTTTCAATCTAGAAAATTTCGTATTTCAATTGGTCACAACCTAGGCAGGCCTAATTAAAAATTTGTTGGAAGAAATAAACCAAGCTTGCTTTGTTATATTAATAAGACCATGATTCAAGTCATAACAAAGATAACATGAATATTAGTACCTTGACAAGCTTTCGAATTTTGCGACGTAATGTTATGTCACCGACCATGATTGTTACGGTTGATCAATGTTGCTGTTTCCCCATCTTGCTGCATGTTGCCTAACTGTTGATACTAGACTGGTTATCAACCACAGATGAGCTTGCAATCACACTAATAATTCTCAGGTGCAGGGCGTCAAGCAAAGGCATTCTAGCTATGACTTGCACCAGTGTCGTATTTTTAACCTTTGTGGCAGCTTGCTGACATAAATGTTATAGATAACATATGTGTCTTGAAGGATTTATTTCATCAATGTTGATTACATTAAATATAAATTTCGTCAATGGGGTAGATATCCTTGTTCTTCATTAATGGGAGAAATTTGTAGTTTAGAACACCCGTTGTTATGCTTGGTCTGCCTGAGGTCATCTTTGCATTGTTACATCCCAGCAAGGCTGTACATTGCCACTTCCCTGGCGTCTTGATAAGTCACCTGTAGTCCTACACCTGTGTTAAGGCGGGGTCCAAGAGCTGAGCTTAGAAAACAGTCTCTAGATTAATTAATCCCCTGTTGTATTTTGTGGTTGTAGTTTAATTACCGTAGTGTTGTGTACTATTGTCATCTATCACTATCGTTTGTCCTCTCCTGTTACTATATATTGCTTTCTTCTACGATGATTTTAATATATCTGTCGTTAACGTTGCCAGTATTGATGGGCTTTGCATTATCCTTATATTCTTTGCCAGAATTGTTGTTTTAAGGGTCACATTAAACCTCCCTGAAGTAAGATTTTGAAGTGCCAGAAGAACTGACTTCCACTCACATTACTCCTCTAGTGTTTTTAATCGTTTTTAATCTAATGTTTTTTTAATCTTGGCATTAGCCCTAATCGGGCTAAGTTATATAGTGTAGCTAACTACAATTATGAAAATAAGTCGGTTATAATCTTTACATGGTTACACAAATGAGATTATTTGTGTATGGATATTATCTTTAACTAATCATGATTAGCAAGATTATCAATTAAATGTGCGTGTAACAAAAACAGTTAAATTAATACGTGTACAAACTTTATAAGTCTACTAAACAAATAAGTTTTGGTTCAATCGCAGGTAACCTAACGTAAACTTAAGGCATCTACAGGTTCGTATAAATAATAAAAAATATATTTAGGCTTGATCCCGCACGTATGGTTTACTCGCCTCTGCCATTCTGCCTCATGAAAGAAAACGAGAATTCCTGATTCCAAACACGAATTATTGTCACGAAAGTTAAAGTTTAATGTACTCTGCACATTATCACAAAAGTGACCGCCCGGTAGCCATTAAAATCGGTAAAATCATAGTACTCGAAATAATAAAAGATCCTTGGAGGTAAATATGACACGCAAAGGGTAAAAAAGTACCAACATCAAGAATTACGATTTGTTCGAATCTGAAACCTGGGCAAGGATAACACAAAACATCCATGGTCAGTGTAAAATGGCAATTTCTACCATTATTTATAACAGGGAAAGCTGTTGATGAGCCTCCCAGTCATAAACACCAGATTTAAACTTTCTGTAAAAGAGCTAAACTATTTTCTTAACTTTATATTATCGAAATTCCAGACTTCTTATTTATTGGCAGGATATCTTTAAAATTGCTAGATACTCTCGAACTGGTATTCTACTTCTCAAATTAATAATCCCGGGCGGAACAGAAATGGTTGGGCGCGTTTCCTATCACCTAATGACCCTGTCCACCTAGCAGTAAATTTCGTACCCAGGAGTTAGTCAGCTTGTGGGTTTGCATCCTGGGGGAGGGGGAGGTGGTGACTTCGATATAAGCCTAATATGTACTATATGTATAAACTGGCTTCATGTCCCCCTACACCATGAATTATTATTGTCAATATTTTTTTTTCATTAATACATTAGGTACATCTGCATTTGTGCAGCTACCATAGGCTATATGAAGAGTATAGTATTGAAAAGCTAACTACGTGATGCTAAAAAAATAAAAAATGGCTGTCCAGAAAGCGCGAATAGTCTGAGGGGTCGACACTCCTCATTTCACTACAAGGGGTAAAGTATTGTTTCCCATTGTCGGGGACAGGAAGCTTGTCAGGCTTATCGAAGTCTCCCGTTGGCCAAGAGCGGGGCTGTGCCCTGGAAACACAAACCGAGACTGTCTATATTTTCAGCTTGTTACAACTTGTAATAAAGTTGTTACATCTTGGCTTAACGTGTTTATGACGTATTAGAACGTTGTTACAACTTGCTATATTGGTTGTTATAACTAGTTAGGTGTTAAAACTTGTTCGAACGTTGTACCAACGTCGTAGTTTCGGTGTGTGTTTGGCGGGCTCATGGTCATTTAACCAGTTACTGGCCAGTACCAACGGTGTTTTAAAGCGAGTGACGTGTACACTATCCAGTGATTGTGTATCCAACACTTGAGAGGGGTATATTTTAATGTTAAATGTCCGGCTTGGGAACCAACGTTCATACTTGCATGCTGCTCTGAACCTTGCCTCATTTTAACTTTGCGTCTGCCATGTAAATTCACTATATTTTCTTATTATTATTATTATCTGTCTTCAAACTAGGCTCGAACATTTGCTGATATGAACGCATTTCATTAGGCGTCTTAAAAACAATATAAATAAAAGTTGGTTGAAGTACATACAGCCACTTACAATTATGAAAAATATATATATTATTAGCATACACAATAATGTAGCCTATATTTATGTAGTTGTTTAGAATAATTACTTTGCTGCAGACACAATAACGGGGCTCAAAATTAGGCACTCAACCCACACGTGAAAATAAAGACAGGGCGACGTATCGGTCCGGCCGGGACTATTATGTGTAAAGTAAGAGTAGCAGAGAAAGTCATTATATAAGGTAAGAATGTGAGGAGACAGGCGAGAAGGTATGAAGTAAACTATAGGAGTAATAGGAATAAAGAAAACTACAGAAAGCCTAATGGCGAAGAGAAAGGGATGAAATAGAAACAAGAGAGAGAGCAGCAAAAGAGAAAGAAATGAAAGAGAGCCTAGAGGGGGCTGAAACTAAATTATATCACGTCTGTTAAGAAGGTTAGAGCATTTAACACTGTAGTAAGGCAAGAGCTAACAATAACAAAGCCAGGACTATCTTGGTCATGATAAGCATGTTGTGTGCGAGAGCCGATTCGACAAGACAGCGTCTGTGAACAGTTGAGATATGAACAATTATTTTGGAAGAAGACCAATCTATAGGATGATTCAGAAATCATCCTATAGAAATCGGAGGGTTATCATAGTGAGCCATAATGTAGAGATCTTACAAGACCGTGTTTGGCCATGTTAGGAATTTGTTCACTATAACGAAGCTTGGTATTGAGTGGGATAATGCTAATATGTTCAAATCGTGCTTTAACCTTAAAATAACACAATTATTTTTAAATTACTTTGTATACTTAATATGATTCATTAAGTAGGTTTCTCTTCATTTTATTTTATCTGTTAATAAACTGCTGCCATTCTGTTGCCAGATGCTTGGAAACCGCCTCAACGGGAGTAGTTTGAACGCTCCTGTTACCTCCGTTTTGAAGGTATATTCAAATATCTTTGAATATACCTTCAAACCTCCTCTATATATACCTCCGTTATACCTATATATCGTCGCGTTATATAGACTGGCTCACGTATAATTCTTAACATTATGCTGAATAGTCTAGATTTTCTGTCATCTCTTATAACTATTGTTTGGTCTAGTTTCATGGAGAATAACAAGAATATTTTAAGTGATTGGTTATAATTTCAGTATTCATATACAATATATATACATATGCAGTTTATTGTACTGATTTCCAACTTTGTAATCCATAAATTGTATTTCTTTGTGGGAAAATTGTTTCTCACATGTGGATTGATTTTGATTAACATATATACAGCTCATATAATATTTCTTTGTGTAATTCATTTTACTGTAGTGTGTTGTAGTCCCTCTAAGGCAGTTTGAAAATATTACATTTATAGTGTAATACAGTGATAGCTTCATGTTGATTAAATAACAAGCCAAGGTCAGATTGCTTTAGTATTTCTGATTGCTCAGTATTTCAACAATTAACTGAATTGGCCTAAGTTTGTTTATATATGTTTTTTAGTAATTTATTGCACTCCATATCCTTATGAATACTTTTTTCACACAGGCAATGCAGCATCTTGTGGCAGTTTGTTGGGGTCTCTGATCTAAGTTCAAGGTCAGAAGCCCCATTCATTCACAAAATTGTTGGATCTAATTTTATGAGACGTGGCTATTGGGTTGGATGCTGTCCAGTAAATTCTTTCTTAAAGTGGGTTGGATGCGACTATCATTACTCACGGTCAAAGAACTTTGTTGTCCAAAGTTTTGTTGCGCGAGTGATTGGTTGAATAAAACACAAATAGCTCATAACGATGAAGAGAAACATTACGTATATTTGATTGAATATGAAGTTGAACTTTTCACAATTGCTGAATTGATGGTAGAAAATAACACATTGTGAAACGCTGCGTCATTCTTGCTGACCTCACTTCACCTTCACTTCATCTTATTACCTATTAATGGACAGCTTGCCCTTGCCCTATGGGCTGATAATACCCTGACGGGCGAAACCAATAACATCTGCTCTCTAAGCCTGTGCTTAGAGTTTCAATAGCCACAGTTGTAAAGATCTGCAAGGAAACGAAAGTAGAGTGAGAGCCAGTTTAATTCTGCAATGAATTCCAATGCGAAGAATACTTTTTATGCTGATTATTTTCACGAATTAAATTTGAATAATCGTAAACCAAGGGTGAAACAAATGTAGACAGAGCGGTATAAATATTTTGTAGTTTTATATCTTCCTGCCATAAACAACCCATCCTCCTAAGGTTTCCCCTACGTCAAGAAACTGTGGTACTAGAGTCCCCTATGGTATGGGGACTCTTGAGAATGAACCATGTAGGTTCAAAACGTTGTGTAAATTTTATAATAAGTGTAATACATTCTACAGTTATTTATTTCATTCTAGAAATAGAAATAATGACCCATGAAGCTGACGGGCTCAGCTGTGTATCATGGTAGTCGTGTGATACCTCCTCGCCTCGCCTTGCCAACCTGAACACACATGTCCAAGAAAAGCTGAGTGTGACCTATATGAGGTTATTGCAGCGGGTGTTGAGGGTGACTCATGTACCAGTGGGTGTTGAGTGTGACTCATGTTCCAGTGGGTGTTGAGGGTGACTCATGAACCAGTGGGTGTTGAGGGTGACTCATGTTCCAGTGGGTGTTGAGGGTGACTCATAAACCAATGGGTGTTGAGGGTGACTCATGAACCAGTGGGTGTTGAGGGCCTTTTATTTTATATCAATAATTTAATATAAAATGACGGGAATAATTGGACATTTTAGAACAATAATACAATTATTAGTTATGGAGGCTAACTATAATAGTAAAGTATTGCAATGAGCATTTTCTCGACAAGTCCCGTTCACTTACAGATGCTGCTTTACCTGCTTCTTATATCAAGTGTTTCTTTAAATTATAGGATTTTTCCATATGATTTTTAAGGCTTAATTACATTTTTTATTTGGGGGGGGGGGGTTACATGTACAGATACATGTAATTTTTCCTCTTTTGGAAGAGAAATGCACCGAAGTGATCCATCTTAAATATTTTCTGTCATCGCCCGTCTCTCTCTCTTTCTTCATCACCTCCCCATCTTTCTGTCACTTAACACCTCTCTGTCTCTGGTGGGTGGTGCTCCTCAGGCCCCCTGCGACACCTGGTTGGCACTGAGCCTAGGGGGTGGGAATGATTCACGCAGGGCTGCACCTGGCCCCCCTCCTTCGTCCTCAGCCCGGCGGCACTGACAGCAGCCTGCTAGCGGGGGAGATGGGGGACGCGGGAGGTCCTTATACGGTACTTGAGCGCCTCGTGTTATCACTGCCGTCTCTTATCATGGTGTGTGTACGGCTGTGTTGCGCCACCTACTCACACTGTGTTTGCTGTGATGCCTGTTCCATATGTAGTGTGTTGCATCTCTGTATGACACTGATGATGCATGCTGACACGTGTATCATCCGCGTTATATATGACACTGAGGACGCCATCTGACACGTGTTCCATCTGCAGTGTATATGACACAGACACCAGCTGGCACGTGTTAGAGCCAGAGCATATATGACACCGAGGCCGTCAATGTGGCACGTATTCTTATTGAGTGTACATGGCATCAGGGACTCCAAGTAACATCGGTGTCACACACGTCAAATTCTAGTGAGGCTTACACCAACGAAAATATTACTGACTTGGATAGAACAAATCTCCGTGGTTACGAACATGAACATATGCTACGAACACTGGCGTAACTGTTACGAACAAGGACACAGCTGCCGTTTTCGTCGCCTTTGTGCAAACAGAATAAAAACAACCTTTTCGTCCGGATTTATATAAGTGCATCTGTGTTTGCTCCTTCAAAATCTATCACCGAGAATATTGCATACATTTATTTTCTTGATTTTACTGAAGCAATAAAGATATTGTTTTAAGGCGAGATTCAGCAAGTAAATAACCACATACCAGTTTAGTCTCAATAATTCCGGTCGCCTCACTTACCAGCTGGTGAGCTTTAGGTTTTTTGTGAAAAATATTCATGAATGGATCAGCTGCAATTGATATATTATTATTGTACGAGAACATTGGCGTTTTGTATCGGTTTTACTAGCATTTCCAAGACCCGGTTGCTTAGTGATCGAAAAGTGGTTTTCTAGTTGTGTTGAAAGTGGTCTTCTAGTGTTGTAAGTGGTCTTCTAGTCGTGTTGTAAGTGGTCTTCTAGTCGTGTTGTAAGTGGTCTTCTAGTCGTGTTGCAAGTGGTCTTCTAGTCGTGTTGTAAGTGGTCTTCTAGTCGTGTTGTAAATAGTTCTCTAGTCGTGTTGTAAGTGGTCTTCTAGTCGTGTTGTAAGTGGTCTTCTAGTCGTGTTGTAAGTGGTCTTCTAGTCGTGTTGTAAGTGGTCTTCTAGTCGTGTTGTAAGTAGTTCTCTAGTCGTGTTGTAAGTGGTCTTCTAGTGTTATTGTTGTTCCCCAGGGTATGGGAGAGGAGGATCTGTGAGCCAGACATGCACCACACATCACTCCCAACATATATATCATGTTCTCCCATGTCTCTATCTCTATTTTTCCGTCATGTCCCAGGCTTTCGAGGGGAAATAGTTCAAGGATAATCATTATTTGTAAACATCTTCAATTAACATGGTTAGTTTTAGAGTTTTGTTTATATACGTTCGCTCGAGGTCAAACATCCGAGCCTAAACCTGCCTGAGAAAGTCAAGTTTTAAATATTTTCCTCAAGTTTAAACAAAAGTGAAACTTATACGGGACAAGTTTTTTTTATGGATTTGGTCAGATAAAGGGCAAGGTGACAGTGGTGGGGGCGGATTGGTATATTTATAAGTAAACCCATGTACAAGGTATGGAGGTTGGTGTGACTGAGGCACATGGGTCTAGATGTATCTCATGGGTATTGAAGTTTCTCAACTATAGAAGGTGAATGAGTTGAACTATAGAAGGTGAATGAGATGGACTGTATAAAAGGTGAATGAGATGGACTGTAGAAGGTGAATGAGATGGACTGTAGAAGGTGAATGAGTTGAACTATAGAAGGTGAATGAGTTGAACTATAGAAGGTGAATGAGTTGAACTATAGAAGGTGAATGAGATGGACTGTAGAAGGTGAATGAGTTGAACTATAGAAGGTGAATGAGATGGACTGTAGAAGGTGAATGAGATGAACTATAGAAGGTGAATGAGATGAACTATAGAAGGTGAATGAGTTGAACTATAGAAGGTGAATGAGATGAACTATAGAAGGTGATTGAGTTGAACTATAGAAGGTGAATGAGTTGAACTGTAGAAGGTGATTGAGTTGAACTATAGAAGGTGAATGAGTTGAACTGTAGAAGGTGAATGAGTTGAACTGCAGAAGGTGAATGAGTTGAACTGTAGAAGGTGAATGAGTTGAACTGTAGAAGGTGAATGAGTTGAACTATAGAAGGTGAATGAGTTGAACTGTAGAAGGTGAATGAGTTGAACTATAGAAGGTGAATGAGTTGAACTATAGAAGGTGAATGAGTTGAACTGCAGAAGGTGAAGGAGGTGAACTGCAGAAGGTGAATGAGTTGAACTGTAGAAGGTGAATGAGTTGAACTATAGAAGGTGAATGAGTTGAACTATAGAAGGTGAATGAGTTGAACTGTAGAAGGTGAATGAGTTGAACTATAGAAGGTGAATGAGTTGAACTGTAGAAGGTGAATGAGATGAACTGTAGAAGGTGAATGAGTTGAACTATAGAAGGTGAATGAGTTGAACTATAGAAGGTGAATGAGTTGAACTATAGAAGGTGAATGAGTTGAACTGTAGAAGGTGAATGAGTTGAACTGTAGAAGGTGAATGAGTTGAACTGTAGAAGGTGAAGGAGGTGAACTCATTCTCACTCCTCTTAAGAGTGACCGATTTCGGGGGCCAGTCCTATCATTTATTACGTTTATTTTCTTTACGGAATCGACTAATCCGGAAAGAAGGCGATGCATTGGTGTCAAATTATAGCACCATAATATTGACGTTTGTGCATCGGCTTGGACATGTTAGGTGGGTTGGTTGGGCTGGTACGTTCCTTGGTCTTGACGTGCTCCTTGCCCTCCACTTTAGTCTTGCCCTTTATTCTTGCTCTCATTTATTCTTGCCCACCTTTATTCTTGCATTCCTTTATTCTTGCATTCCTTTATTCTTGCATTCCTTTATTCTTGCCCACCTTTATTCTTGCCCACCTTTATTCTTGCCCACCTTTATTCTTGCCCTCCTCCGTTTCTCATCTCCGCCAGCAATAAAGAGGCGATAAAAACAGCTGTGGTTCCGTGTGTGTGTGCCAGAGACTGAGGGAGTCACGCCCCCTCGCTCTCACATGGACGCTCCGACGTGTAGACATATACGCACAAACATGTGTGTATGCGTGTAATGTATGTATATATATGTATGCATTTAATATATATATATATATATATATATATATATATATATATATATATATATATATATATATATATATATATATATATAATATGTATGTATGTATGCATGTATATATGAATTGAATATGATATAAAGGGTAACATCAGTGATTCTAGCACGAATATTTTTGTATATTTAATTGTTTTTCTTCACTTGAGCAGGGAGTTGAAAAATGAACTCTCCAAAGATTATTTTACAGTTGTAGTATGGGCTGACGCTAAGATATGTGTTTCATTGACCCCTGTCAACATTTTCAAAGGCAGGGGTAGAAGTGATTGATAAAGATTAAGCCACCCAAGCAACCCGTTCTCACACTTGCTTACAGCCAATATTTGCTTATTTAATAAGTGCATATGTGACATACTAATTGTGAATATTTTAGTTTACCTTGAAAAGCTTCATAGAAAACACCGACCTCACCTAACCTTCTTAGTATGTTAAGATAAGCATCTTATTGCTTCATATTTATATTATTACTTAACCTATCAACGGTATAGGTTAAGTAAATATTGTAATTAAGAAGCAATAAGATGCCTATCTTAACATACTAAGAAGGTTAGGTGAGGTCGGTGTTTTCTATGAAGCATTTCAAGGTAAACTAAAATATTCACAATCAATTAGTATGTCACATATGCACTTATTAAATAAGCCAATATTGACTATAAGCAAGTGCGAGAACGGGTTGACCCAAGAGGTGGCACGGGCATGAATAGCCCGTAATAGAGTAGACTTGAATACACTTAGGCTGAAGTATCCGAATATACAGAAGGTGAGGTGTCGCATGGGCCAATAGCCAGTGTCCTCTTCTCCAAGACCTTGAGAAATATCACATCTTATTCACGTCTTCCATGTTATTTGTTAAAATCTTCAGTATTAAATTGTAAAAAAAAAAAAAAAATAGACCCGTTGCAGCTTACCCATCTCCTGTGTTTCATTTGTGGCTGGGGCAGTATGCTGGATGTTCTGTCTTGATTTCCAAGATGGTAGAATATAACTTGATGGTTAGTTGTAAACCTAACTCAGTTGGCTGAGTTTGTTTAATGTATACTGTCTGGCCGATGTCTAACTTTCTGTTGTCATTCTGTATTGTCTAAACAACACTGAAATAATCTCTCGATTATTTCAATGTTGTTGGTCAGGATATCTCTGGAGATGATCTGGTTGTGGTGTGGAGACCATATGTTGCTTGATGGGGGCCTTGCTGTTTGGGCATTGGCAAGCCCCTTAAAAAAACATTGTTGTCATGCCTATATTCTGAGATGATTGTGGTTGACAGTCCCCAAGTGGGCATGTGAAGCCATAAACGACATTCGCGTCTTTCAAGGCGTTTCATTTGGTGTCGGGAGAGGTTTTTGTATAAGCAAATTGGAGTTAATTTTTCAGCTCCCGTCTCAAGTGCAGAACATAAGAAATATAGATAAGATTTCGTGCTAGAATCAGTGATCTCACTCTTTCTGCGTTACTCAATTACAAATGTCTAGAAGAATGTCTACATTGCTAACAAGAATGTCAAAAAAGGGGGACATAAATAATGAGACATATTTCTGTGCCTGCAGCCATAAGGTGTGTATGAGGCTAGGTGCGCCTGAGCCAACATGGAGGGTGTGACAGGCACTCAGCACATCCCTGCCAGCAACCCCGTCCACCCAGCTGGGTCACGGACCCTGCCAAACATGTGCAGGGTGCTCTCACATAGTTGTGCTTGCGGGGGTTGAGCTCTGCTTCTTTGGTCAAAGAGCAGTGAACTGTAGCTGTACAGTGAACTTCACTGTAACAGTGAAGCATCAAGACACTGCAGTGCCGGCGGGCTTTCTTATAATCTTTCTTATTTGTATATGGTTAAATTTAGATCTATTCGCATAAAGATTTCGTCTGTTGTTTCCATGTTATTAAAAACGTCTACAATGTTGTCTATACATAAAACACTATATAAAGATTAAATAGTTTTTATTTCAATAAACTAGTTTTTAATGTGAATTTAAATGCAGAAATCTCAGTAGATGGAAAATTGCAAATCAAACCTTAAAACAAATTACCATTAGTTTCCATGTTAGTCTAAATTTTCTAGTGATTTTATCTGGTACAATGCGGATTGGAAAGTCGTTTGAACTTATCACTGTTTGTGCCTCACATTAGTAAAACTGCGCATCTTGCAGTGTTCTGGCAGTTCTTTTTAGTGCATGTTGTGCTTAGTGCGTTTGTGATGTATATTTGGCTGAATGCTTTCTCCCTGTGTGGTATCGGCCACGATTGAGTTCTTGTGCGTTGCTGAAGTTGTTCATCTGTCTTCAGGAAGCCTTGCTGGAGGATTGTCTTTGTATCGTCTCATTTACTTTTATCCGTACCTATTTTTATGTCCTGTATTTATTGTTGTTATAATGTGTAAAACCACACACCAGAAAATGGAGAAACGACGACGTTTCGGTGCTATTATCAAGGACACGACTTGATAATGGTCAGGGACGGACCGAAATGTCGTCGTCTCCTCATCTTCTGATGTGTGGTTTGGTCATCATATCTTCAGTCACGTTATTGTGACTCATCGTCTGCATGATTGAAAATGAAATACCTAAAACTAAATTGTATAAAAAAAAAAAGACAGAGCTGTACACAAGGAGGGAATAAGCAGGCGATGAGTCACAATAACGTGGCTAACGTAAGTTGACCAGACCACACACTAGAAGGTGAAGGGACGACGACGTTTCGGTCCGTCCTGGACCATTCTCAAGTCGATTGTGAGAATGGTCCAGGACGGACCGAAACATCGTCGTCCCTTCACCTTCTAGTGTGTGGTCTGGTTAAGGAGGGAATAATAACAACGCAGCAACATACA